>NW_007378872.1:0-5000 GCF_000475195.1 Diaphorina citri | reverse complement strand
GTTCCCTCTGTCAAACCTCTTAAAAATAAAATAAGAAGCCCGGATCTATCAAATTCAACCTTTAAAAAATAATAATAAAATAAATTTCTTCTTCTTCTTCTTCGTCTTCTTCTACTTCGTCTTCTTCTTCTTCTTCTTCTTCTTCGTCTTCTTCTACTTCGTCTTCTTCTTCTTCTTCTTCTTCTTCTTCTTCGTCTTCTTCTACTTCGTCTTCTTCTTCTTCTTCTTCTTCTTCGTCTTCTTCTACTTCGTCTTCTTCTTCTATCAAGCGTAAGAAGAAAGGGAGAGGGAAAGAAGTGCAATAACGGAAATTTTTCTCATTCTTGGTTCTCTCTCTCTCTCTCTCTCTCTCCTCTTTATTTCTCAATTTTCTTTCTCCAATCTCTTCATCTCTGTCCAACAACACTGATAACAACATACTCTCTGGGATTTTCTCTTTGTTTCTTTCTCTTTCTCTTCCTCCTCCTTCTTGTTCTTCTTCTTACCCTCCTCCTTCCCCTCCTACTTCTTTCTTTTCTTTTTCTTCTTCATCTTCTTCTTTTTACGAGGGGAGGGGAGTATGGGAGGGGGGAGAGAGGTAAAAGGGAGGGAGAGAAAAGGAAAGAGGGAGGTAGTTTGATGGAAAGCCCTATATCTTGTTGCCCCCCTTTTTTTTTTTTTTTTTTTTTTTTTGTCTCTTTTTTTAAAGTTCTTCTTACTCCTCCTCTTCCTCCTTCTTCGACTTATGCTCCTCTTTTTCTTATTCTTCTTATACTTCTTATCTTGTTTGTTTCTCATTTCTCCTCTCTTCCCCTCTTTTCTTCTTCCTCTACTTCTTCTTCTTTTTCTTCTTCTCCTTTGCATGTAATATTGGCTGCAAGGCAATATGGAGGTTTTCTTTCTTTCTGTGTGTGTTTATATTTCCATTCCCTCATTCCTCTCTCTCTCTCTCTCTCTCTCTCTCTCTCTCTCTCTCTCTCTCTCTCTCTCTCTCTCTCTCTCTCTCTTGAAGTCATCTCATACAATATGCATAGGGTCTTATTCGAACTTTGTCAAAGGCTTTGAAGATATCCTTTTCTCTCTTTAGTTCTCTCTATGTTCTTTCTCTCTCCATTACTCATATTTATCTATCTCTCATCTCTATCTCTTTGTCCTCTTTCATCTTCCATACTAAGATTACTAAGGGCCATATTTACCTACATATGAACAAAATACTACTAAGGGCTATATTTACCTACATATGAACAAAATACTACTAATTGCAACAATGTAAGGATTTCCTGCAATCTGATTGGTTCCTTCATTTTGGGTTGGTGACTCATTGCTGTCACATTGATCTGGATGAATTATAAATATTCTCTGTTTTCTTGTCCACGTGACCCCACGTCCTATCCCTTCAATTTAAAACAAGCTTCCCCAGCAGGAAGATTTTAAATAGGTACCTATAAATCTTTGTGTGACTCGTCAAGTGGTTGATGGTTCAACTGTTTAAATGCTAGAGCATACTCTCCTTGCGGATAAGAGGAAAGGATCCAGCAAAACGATCCTATCTGTTTGCGATAAAAATTCGCCCCGGGTGGAGATCGAACCCGCGACCTAACGCTTACAAGACAAGATGCACCACCCTAAAAGATAACTTTTCTGGCCCATTATCACTTTTCCACACTTTTCACAAGGATTTCAGTTCAGAAAATTTCCCACGAGTCTGAATGTCACCCCGAAAATGTTGAACAATAAAAGTTGACGAAAAAATTTCCCGACATTTTATGTCAAGATGGTTTTAGAGGTTTTTCTTCTCGAATACTCGAATGGGATGATTTTGTAATTAATTAAATTCGTAATTAAATTTAAAGAAGGGAAAAAGCGAAAAAGTACAAGATAAACGATGTTGACTTGTCGAGAGGAAAACAATAGAATAATAAGAAGTATAAAATAATGAGAAGTAATGTATAATATTTTATTGTTATTTACCATAGTCGAAAAAAAAGGAGGAGGCAGTTAGCATTTTTTACTCCTCGGAGTGAGCTTTTTTTATCGCTCATTGAGTGAATTCGGGGATTGAGTACCAAATACATATACATATACATACAAGTACTATTCCTTGAGTCGTGGCTTTTGTATTCAAAAGAACTCTCTCTCCCCCTCTTTCTCTCTCTCTCTCTCTCTCTCTCTCTCTCTCTCTCTCTCTCTTCACATACTTCTTGAAAATCTTGAAGCCTTTCAAAAGTTTCCGTCGCTTTGAAGCGTGACAGAACGAGATGGGAGGGATTACTGAGAAATAAAATATTATTTTATTTATTTGAAGTTCATTTTATTTCTTTAAATTTGAATAAATAATCATTTATTTATTTATTTGAATTGAAATAAAAAATACATTACCTAATTATTATATAATATCTCTAGTAGCGCGGTCAAACTTTCTTGACTTGGCGGGGCGGAGCGCTACCGCGCTCCTTAATTCAAATAAAATTTTGACAAAATAGAATGGAGAAGGAAACAAGGAAAAAGTGAAATTTTTCTCTATTTT
The DNA here is from genome assembly GCF_000475195.1 of Diaphorina citri. Lineage (NCBI taxonomy): Eukaryota > Metazoa > Arthropoda > Insecta > Hemiptera > Psyllidae > Diaphorina > Diaphorina citri. The sequence continues at coordinate 2,494 of NW_007378872.1, read as the reverse complement.
TTTCTGTTTTCTTTTCATTTTCAATCTCGATTTTTTTCTACATAACTATTTTGCTTTCAATTTCGGGGTCGAGTGGATTAGAACACATCACATGCCTTCACGCACACTCCATTTGTCAAGGATCTAGGATTTCCTTGCCCTTGGGGATCGACATAATTTGAAGAAACCATTTTTTTTAAACCAAGTGGGGTGCACCCTAAAATAACCAGCCCTAGGTGCGAAGATTCTGTGTATCCTATTAAAATGTGTTATGAAGAGCACAAGAGAAAAAAAAAGTAAAGTTTTGTTTGAACAGAATATTCTCGGGGTAAAAGTTTTGAGCCTTGATAAAACCTTGAGGGCGGCGTGTGACGTGGGGAAACAGTGAAACACTCTTTAGGGAGTTTTCAGTGAAACCCATCATAGGAAGATAAAAAGAAAGAAGAAACTTTCAGCGAAAATAATGTCCCTGGTTCAGTTGGACGTCTCTTCAAGGATCGAGGTATTGGTACTGCGTCTGCCTTGTAAGCGCTAGGCCGCGGGTTCGATTCCCGCCGGGGCGGATTTCATCCTGATGGGATAATGTTCGTTCTCGGAACGGCTGGCTTTCTCCTATCCTGTCTTCCTTTTCTCTGATTTCGGGACGATAAGACCATAGCAGTTACAGTTCCCTCTGTCAAACTTCTTAAAAAAAAAAAGGATCGAGGTAAGACCTGAAGGTATGTCGATTGAAAACACATAATAGAGCAAGAGCCGTGCTGTACGTGTATGATAAACCATAAATAAAGGCTAAAAAGTGGTAAACGAAGAACGAAGTATAATGAGAAAGAAAGATAGGAGTAGAGAGAGAGAGAAAAGAAGAGAGAGACAGACAGATGAGAGAAGAGGAAAGAGGAAGAAAGAAGGAGTAAGAAAGAGGGTAATGGAGAGAGAGAGAGGGGCTGAAAAATCTGAGAGTTTTCTTTTCACTAAGCACGTTCTCTCCCTCCCTCTCTCTCTCTATCTCTTTCTCTCTCTCTCTCTCTCTCCCTCTCTCTCTCTCTCTCTCTCTCTCTATCTCTCTCTCGTGTGATAAGGACGCAAAAGTTTAGAGGTTACAAAACTTTGAAGTGAAGACCTGACGTAGAAACTGAGAGAGAGAGAGAAAGGAGGCCTTTAAGTCCGTCTTAAAATAAAGCAAAAGAAAGATAGAAGTAATCAAATCAAATCACATCTTGAATTTATTTGTGTTAAAGCAGAACGTTTTCACAACTTTTTTGGATATCGCACCATTACTAAGTGCCTCTTTTGGTTATTGACATTTCCATAAATTTCAATAGTTTTTTACACTGGTAATGCAACCACTCGCTACTTAATTAAAATAGCTACTCAATGTCCTCACGAGTGCACCCCGAACTCCAAGCACAGAGCCGAAAAAACTTCGATCCCACTGGGAATCGCACCCGGGACCTTTGGAGTGCAAGCCTAGTGTGCTGGAAACTCGGCCACGGAGATCGATTAGAGAAATATGGAAGTAGGTATTGTGATTAAATCTCTCTCTCTATAAGTTATTTATAATTAGCTCCATATAAGTTATTTATAGCTTAGGAGATGCTGTTTTTGTGAATTGAAAATTGTATAAATAAATGATATCAAATCAAATCAAAAATCTCTCTCTCTCTCTCTCTCTCTCTCTCTCTCTCTCTCTCTCTCTCTCTCTCTCTCTCTATATATATATATATAAAAAAAAGCTGTCTGATGTGAAAGGGACTACGGAAGGTATCATGAAATGATACTGTGAAGGAAATGGAAGTGGACTTTGATGGAAAAGCAGTCACTGGGGGATGAGAAGAAGAGGTAAAGGGAGGAATGGAGAGAGAAAGGGAAAGGAAGAGGGAGAACGAGGGAAAGAGAGCGAAGGGAGAGAGATTGGAGTTTGGAAAGAGATTTCAGTTTGGAGAAGGAGAGAGATGAAAGGAGGAAAAGAACTAGAGAGAGAGGAAGATAGAGAAAGAGAAAGGAAAAGGGAGGGAGAACGAAGAAAATGAGCGAAGAGAGGGATGATTGGAGTTTGAGGGAGAGAGAAAGACAAAGATTTACTCTTCGTGCTGTTCAGTGAATATCAAAGTTTTTGTACCCACCTTGCTTATCACACAAGTAAACAATAACAATATACATACAGGGTGACTAAACAATACAACCACATTATTATCTTCATATGGGGTGGTGGTAAAATATTACGAAATGAGTATTACTGTATAGTTACTCTTGTAATATAACTAGTGAATATTTCCTTTTCTTGTATTTACAGGTAAGTTTCGTGGTTCTTCTCGATTCTACATCCAGGCCTGTACGAGTAAGTGATGAAAAATATAAAATAATTATAGAAGGAGAAAGTGAAAATTAAATCAATATTAATCAAAATTCATTGAAATATTATAACTAGATAACTATAGTCTGTCCAGATCAATATGACAGCAAAAAAATAGGCATTGTTGCCAAACATGTCACATGTGCAATGGTAGAGAATCTTTAA
>NW_007378871.1:64485-81119 GCF_000475195.1 Diaphorina citri | reverse complement strand
TATTTTGCTGTGATGAAGAAGAAAAGAACTCTTTGAGAGAATTCGAAAAGAACTCTTTGAGAGAATTTTTCTCGCTGAAAGAAGTCTCAGCGTTGATATACCTAACTCTTTCAATAAAGAACCCTTGATTCCTTGGACCCCAGCTGTAGCAAGCAGCTGTCAAATTTAACCATTTAACCTTTTATGTGCAACGGGGATGTGTCTCAGTATGCTTATTGTAAACTTTAAATTGTCTTCTGAGAAAATCCGTAAAGGCTAGGAAATGAGAATCGAAATACTAAGACCTTGTATTAACTGTTGATCAGAAGATTTGCTTTGCGATCTTGTATTAATTTAACATGGGTGGCACGTAATGAACTCTTGGGTATATGCATAAAGGCTATGAAATGAGAATATCTAGGAATCTAGATACATTCCTTTTATCCAAATCCCTCTTTTCCTCGTATTTTGCTGACTTTCTTTCCATTTGCTTCTCTTGCTTATTTTTCTAAATTTTCCATCTTCGGTCTTTCCCTCTGTTTCCTAAACCCTTCCTTTTCTCTCCTAATCACCAATATTAGCACCTTCTATTACTAGCTGTACATGGGTTAACGTGAAACTTTGTACGGTTTCTACACTTTCTACACGGATTCTCTTTTCACTGCTTACCAACTTTTCTTATCAGTTGTTCATATTATCATCTGTTTTTGCTTCTCCATAACGTTTATCCTCGTTCTCAAAGTGTTGAGTTTTTCTATCTATGGGTATCAGTTGTTCATATTATCATCTGTTTTTGCTTCTCCATAACGTTTATCCTCGTTCTCAAAGTGTTGAGTTTTTCTATCTATGGGTACCATCTGTTCATATTATCATCTGTTTTTGCTTCTCCATAACGTTTATCCTCGTTCTCAAAGTGTTGAGTTTTTCTATCTATGGGTACCATCTTTGGTTTTTATATTTTCTTCAGCTCAAGTTTTCATATATCTGAATGTATGTACGTATCCTTACATGGTTATTGTTCTACGAATCAGCTTTTGTGTTTCCAGACAGAGCAGTTTTCCTCTTAATTTAATAAGTATTTGATTTCCAGTGACCTTCTTCCTTGCTCTAATTCTATTTTCATCGTTGGATATTTCTTCTTTCCTTTTCTCGTTCTTTTTATTTGATTTCCAGTGACCTTCTTCCTTGCTCTAATTCTATTTTCATCGTTGGATATTTCTTCTTTCCTTTTCTCGTTCTTTTTATTTTTTTCTTGGTTTGCTTTCATTCAATTTTCTTAATTTTTTATGAAGAAAATCTATTATCAACGACTCTGAAACTCAACGATCAACACTCAAAAAAGGGTTCACTATAAAAGAGATTCCAATATCCAATTATTACTCAGAATCCTAGACAAATCTGTAAATGACAAGCTTGTGTCCTGTGAAGATGATATTATCAACGACTCTGAAACTCAACGATCAACACTCAAAAAAGGGTTCACTATAAAAGAGATTCCAATATCCAATTATTACTCAGAACCCTAGACAAATCTGTAAATGACAAGCTTGTGTCCTGTGAAGATGAGAAATCCGCTGGGATAGCACTTCAAAAGCGCTTTTTCGTCGCTTGTGGGGTTGTGTGGACGGTTCGAAAAAATGTTTTATTTTCAGATATTCATGCAGTGTTAATAAAATTCTAGCCCCAACAGAGATAAATATTATTTCTCTTCACATTGTATATGACCACATAGTAAAAATGGCTCAGGCCTTATATTCCTCCTTGGAAAGAGAGGGTTGAGAAGTGGTATCGACTATTTACGAAGAAGAAGAAGAAGAATAGGAAGAGGAGGAGGAGAAGGAGGAGGAAAAAGAATGAGAGATGAACATAAGGAAGGGACTTCAAGAGGGAGAGATAAAAAGAGGACGAGAGAATTTCGTCATAAGAATAAGTGACGATTTCTTTTCTCTCGGAAAGAAAATATCGAAGAAAAATGTTGACTTGAGGAGTTGAAGAAAAAAGAATGTTACTTCTTATATGATGGTCATGAAATAGAAGAGATTGAAAACGTATGGCAGGGGGGAAAGACAACAAGATGATATTAGATATGAGAGAGTAGCTTTTGTGTCAAAATTGGAGGCTTCAATGGGAAATATTGAAAATAATAAGGTCAGATTGGTCAGCCCTCGAAAGTTCTAGATAGACAAAAGGATACGAGTGTTTTTCATAATTCAATTTCTCAAAAAGATTGTGGAACAAAGTTCTTACAAAATTACTGTATGCCTGCAGATCCTCAAACTGTGGGGGAAAGACAACAAGATGATATTAGATATGAGAGAGTAGCTTTTGTGTCAAAATTGGAGGCTTCAATGGGAAATATTGAAAATAATTGGTCAGATTGGTCAGCCCTCGAAAGTTCTAGACAAAAGGAATACGAGTGTTTTTCATAATTCAATTTTTCCAAATGATTGTGGAGCAAAGTTCTTACAAAATTACTGTATGCTTGCAGATCCTCGATTGCTCAAACTGTTTGAAGTCAAAGAATCCCTTGAAAAAAGAAAAAAAATCATGGTCATAGACAAAGATTTCTTATTAGCATAAAAATTAAAATGGAATCATAGATATTGTCAGAATGATGGCAATAGAATCATAGGTAAATAATGTCAGAATAATATCCATATTTTGGTCCTAACTAATTCCTTATCCTATTAAATTATGCTTATTTGAGTGTTCTTTCACCTTAACTTTTACAATATCTCTAACCGTTTAGTCGGTATAGCTGAAGAGCTTTGAAAATTCTGAAATATAAAATCAACTTGAGCTTTGAAAATTCTGAAATAGGTATAAACTCAACCCTTGTCGTCGAATTATGTATACCATTTATGACCGAGACAAAAGCGTTGAAAAATCAAGAGTTGTTTTTTGGTGATGACCGTTTTTCAATAAAAATAAAATTGTGGATATCCAGATAGTAAAAGAAATTTTCAACCCCCACAAGAACAATCAAATCCCAACACTACTGCCATGTACATTATTATCACTGCTTCTCTTCCTTTACTGAACTTCCTTCTTTTAAAAAAGACATGTTTGTGTTTAAAGAGGGACCGTTTTTCAATAAAAATAAAATTGTGGATATCCAGATAGTAAAAGAAATTTTCAACCCCCACAAGAACAATCAAATCCCAACACTTTTGCCATGTACATTATTATCACTCCTTCTCTTCCTCTACTGAACTTCCTTCTTTTAAAAAAGACATGTTTGTGTTTAAAGAAAGAGAAAAAAGTCTTCCTTAAAAGCCATTTCCGCGTTTAGCAATAAAGCGATACGAGTTTCATGTCAAATAGAATCCCTTGATGTGGAATATCGTACTCATGTCTAGAATTATACCATTGAGACCTTTTGCTCAAGTGTGTGTGACGTTCCAAGTGAAGCTTTAGACTTTTAGAGACTCTTGTCAAGGACTTTTTTAAGTAAACTTTCCAGTTAGTATCTCAGACTTTCGATTGTGTATGTACATATGTAGCGACTAGTATACTCGTATGTACCTAACCTACTTGGGAAAATCAGTAAACTTTAACAGACTAAATTATTCTTCTGCTACTTTGTCGAAATTAACTAATGGTCGCTTGCTCTTCCCACGTTGTGGTCACCAAATTACGGACGGGTTTTGAGTTCCATAGAGGAAAAATACAACATAGTTTCGATACAAAAACTTTCCACTTCACTGGTGTAGGTGAGGTTAGGTTTTTATCGTCTCACCACAAACATGTCTGCGTGTTATTCCCCTCACCTTCATGCTTTCAGCCTCGGCTTCATTGCCACGGACCCTGTTTGGAATAATTTACCTAAATTGTGCAAAGAAGACAAGAGTCAGTTTCAAAAGCTAACAACCAATTCAAATTAGGCCTTTAAATCCCGGGGCAAAAGCTAACAACCAATTCAAATTAGGCCTTTAAATCCGAGGTTTTCTTTTTTATGGAGATTACATGGAGCCGCTAAAAATGATCTTTTTCTGCCTTTGAGAACACATGAAACCAGAGCTTTTTTCCAAGGCAAATAAATTTCTTAGAGAATGTCAAAAACGAAGCAGATCAACCATTTAGGATTTAGGGAATATTGAGTAGGTAAAAGAAAAGAGATTCAAATGCAAAAGCTAACAACCAATTCAAATTAGGCCTTTAAATCCGAGGTTTTCTTTTTTATGGAGATTACATGGAGCCGCTAAAAATGATCTTCCCCCGCCTTTGAGAAAACATGAAACCTAGGGTTCCTTTCCAAGGCAAATAAATTTCTTAGGGAATATCGAAAACAAAGCAGATCAACCATTTAGGGAATATTGAGTAAAGTAAAGAGATTCAAATGTAAAATAAGAAAATAATATTTAACAAAAATGTTTGTAATAACAATAAAAAATAATACTAAAAGAAGTAATGCTAGGTATCACACGATACACCAAGTAACTAGAGGAAGATAGGGTACCTAACTGAAAATAAAACTGTTGGAAAAAGTAGATTTCACAGTTAAAACTACATAATATAAGGTTAGTGCTGTTGGCATCTCCACTGAAAATAAGGCAATAAAACCGCGTGGTACTTAAAGGACTTGGGTACAGACATAGACAACGTAATGAACTTAAAATTGTGCTACACACGGGGAGGGATTGTGAAGGAGAGAAGGTATACGTATAAATACCCTATGAAGGGACAAGTCAGGGAGGAGAGTCCCCTCTGGAAATAAAGGGAGATTTTAGAGGAAGAGGCGGAGAAGAGGGTGGGAGCTAAGAAGGCGAGCGGGGGGGGGAAGAAGAGACGTTAAGGAAAGCATTAGGAGGAAGGAAGTTGGAGGAAGAGAGATTTGTTATGACTTTGTAGTTGCATGCAAAACAATTACTTAAAACTTTAATGGACCGTTTTATAGATGGAATAGGAAATAGGTAGAGACTAGCGAGACTCAGTTTACGGCTATGTCGCTCCTGGTATCTTCCACGCTCTGTTGTAGAACAAGTAATTAAACTTTGTAGTTGCATGCAAAACAATTACTTAAAACTTTAATGGACCGTTTTATAGATGGAATAGGAAATAGGTAGAGACTAGCGAGACTCACTGACTCAGTTTACGGCTATGTCGCTCCTGGTATCTTCTACGCTCTGTTGTAGAACAAGTAATTAAACACAAGACTTGGCGTTTTACTACTTGGTCGATTGGATTTAACCATTTAACCTTTTATGTGCAAGGGGGATGTGTCTCAGTATGCTTATTGTAAACTTTAAATTGTCTTCTGAAAAAATCCGTAAAGGCTATGAAATGAGAATCGAAATACTAAGACCATGTAATAACTGTTGATCACAAAATTTGCTTTGCGATCTTGTATTAATTTAACATGGGTGGCACGTAATGAACTCTTAGGTATATGCAACACTAGATTCCATTGTTTAGTTGATCGATATCAATGATTCTCGCATTCAATTCTAAGGGTCCATTCGCAAAACAACGAAATTCGCCCCCTCTCTGCAATCTCTGCTCTATGAATGAATGGGTCTTTAGAAATTTAAAGCCAATACCCCATCATTAAGTTATTAAGTATACTTGAGTAAGCTTTCTATTCCATATCTGCTTCATATGCATCATTGGAGACTTTGATATTTCCTCCACTAGCCTCTATAATCTCCACCTAGTTCGCTCTCTCCAAAATTTTCTCATTATTTCTCCATTTCCCTCCTCTTTTTCTCAGTGTGTAAGTTGCCTCTCATATCTCATTAGCTTCCTATACAGCGTAAGCTTTCTATTCCATATCTGCTTCATATGCATCATTGGAGACTTTGATATTTCCTCCACTAGCCTCTATAATCTCCACCTAGTTCTTCGCTCTCTCCAAAATTTTCTCATTATTTCTCCATTTCCCTCCTCTTCTTCTCAGTGTGTAAGTTGCCTCTCATATATCATTAGCTTCCTATACAGAGGTGTGTAGTATTGTGCCGTATTCATACTGTCGAGATCTTCTAGTCTTATTATTTCAACAGTTTGGTATAAAACGTACTATGAGATTAAAAGAGCCTGTTCTTCTCCATGTCCGCCCTGGATTCCCTATATCCTAGTTTAAATAAACAAGACGAGAGGCCTAAAACAACGCCTCCCCTTGGCGCTTGATCAAAGGCTGCCCTAACGCGTTTGTTTTAAACTTCAGTTGTGGGTCTCGTATTTTCTTTACCTCCTAGGCTTGGGCTTTTAGTTCAAAGGGTTGATATTGTCTGGCGAGGAGGAAAGTTTTACAACTTTCCCAAACTACGAGTATTCTATGTAGGCGCGTGAGACGAATGCAAGTTGCATAATGAGCTTGCAAAGGCTTGGAGGGTAGTTTTTTACTGTCTACGAAGTAATTGTAATGGAAATCGATTTTCGCACACAAATGTAATAATTATGTAGATTGTTGGTAGACTTTGTAGGTTAGTGTTTGATAAAATCCAGAGAAAATTAGTTGGTAAAGATAGTTGAGGAACAATCAAATTTGGTTCCAACGTGTTCTTTCTTTCCTGCTCCTTTTTCCCAAACTACGAGTATTCTATGTAGGCGCGTGAGACGAATGCAAGTTGCATAATGAGCTTGCAAAGGCTTGGAGGGTAGTTTTTTTACTGTCTACGAAGTAATTGTAATGGAAATCGATTTTCGCACACAAATGTAATAATTATGTAGATTGTTGGTAGACTTTGTAGGTTAGTGTTTGATAAAATCCAGAGACAATTATTAGTTGGTAAAGATACTTGAGGAACAATCAAATTTGGTTCCAACGTGTTCTTTCTTTCCTGCTCCTATATTTTGCTGTGATGAAGAAGAAAAGAACTCTTTGAGAGAATTCGAAAAGAACTCTTTGAGAGAATTTTTCTCGCTGAAAGAAGTCTCAGCGTTGATATACCTAACTCTTTCAATTGAACTCTTTCAATAAAGAACCCTTGATTCCTTGGACCCCAGCTGTAGCAAACAGCTGTCAAGAAGAAATGAAGAAAATACCTAGGTGACCTCGGAAGCAAAGTTGGAAAATACAACTCTTCGACCAGATTTTGAAATTAAAATCGGATAAAAATGTCCGGGAAAGAGAGTAAAAAATGACGGGTTTCCCCAGGTAACTACCTAGCACAGGCACAAGGAATAAGTTAAAGCAAAGAAGGCAACATATTTTTGTTTCAATTTGAAATTTTGCTCCAAAGTTTGCAAAGTTTTCTTTAACTTTTTTATATTTTTTCTTCTTCCTCACTCCCTTCCTCCTGCTCTTCCTTCTCTCTTTCTCCTATTGAAGTTTGTTTTTGAGAGAGAAAGAAACTTGTGCGCCAGGAAAATGTATTTTAGATACATTAATGTAAATACAGTGTCGTCTGTCCTGCTCCATCTTCCATCTTGCTATTTCTCTCTTTCATTCTTTTTTTCCTCCCCTTCTTCCTTGCCAACTCTCTCTCTCTCTCTCTCTTTCTCTCTCTCTCTCTCTCTCTCTCTCTCTCTCTCTCTCTCTCTCTCTCTCTCTCCTGTCTGAGTTGGCTTTTCCTGTTGGTTTTCTTATGAGAAAATAGTTTCTCTTTTACTCTCTCTCTCTCTCTCTCTCTCTCTCTCTCTCCTGTCTGAGTTGGCTTTTCCTGTTGGTTTTCTTGTGAGAAAATAGTTTCTCTTTTGCTCAAGTTTTTCCACCCAAGATAAAGGGTTTGGTAGAAATTTCCGTACCCGATATTCGACCTTGATAGCTATCAGTATAACCATTTAGTACCATGAGGTGAACTAGGATAACCATTTAGAACTATCAGGACAACCATTTTATACAGCGGTGTGTAGTATTGTGCCGTATTCAGACTGTCGAGATCTTCTAGTCTTATTATTTCAACAGTTTGGTATAAAACGTACTACCTATGAGATTAAAAGAGCCTGTTCCCCTCCATGTCCGCATTGTCCGCCCTGGATTCCCTATATCCTAGTTTAAAATACCTATACTTGTTGTTTCAAAGTCTGAAGAGAAAATAAATGAATTTACAAAGGAAAACTGGAGGAAAGAAAATCTCTTTAAAAAAATAAGAAGAAAAACATTTTCTTCGAAATTCGTATTGAACTAATTTCCTTTTTGGCCCCTTGTAAAATCTGAGCTTTTCCCTTATTCTGTTTCCCTCGTTCTCTCCACTTTTATTGTGTTTTTCTTTCAACTCACGGAATAAATTTTAGTAAATACCTACCTGTTGGATTTCGCTGGAACCAGAACTCAAGCACTCAATCTTATTACCAGAATGTTATGAGATAACTTTTCTATATTTCTAACCCTAATAAATCAATGAAACACTTTTCTTTCAACTCACGGAATAAATTTTAGTAAATACCTACCTGTTGGATTTCGCTGGAACCAGAACTCAAGCACTCAATCTTATTACGAGAATGTTATGAGATAACTTTTCTATATTTCTAACCCTAATAAATTAATGAAACACCATTCTTCGAAATTCGTATTGAACTAATTTCCTTTTTGGCCCCTTGTAAAATCTGAGCTTTTCCCTTATTCTGTTTCCCTCGTTCTCTCCAGTTTTATTGTGTTTTTCTTTCAACTCGCGGAATAAATTTTAGTAAATACCTACCTGTTGGACTTCGCTGGAACCAGAACTCAAGCACTCAATCTTATTACCAGAATGTTATGAGATAACTTTTCTATATTTCTAACCCTGATAAATTAATGAAACACCATCATCATCAGTAGAGAGGGGACCAACGCATCCTACATAAACCAATTATGAAACCCAGAGGAATCTCAGCTAAGAGACGAGAATAAAGGCAATTATTTAATTTCAGCAACATGAACAGCAAAGAAAAAATGTTTCTAAAAAAAGTTTTTATTTTCTAAATAAACAAATTTATTTATTTAAAAGAATTTATAAAATACCAAAGTCGCAAGTAAGACTTGGTGTTTTTCCCCCGTTTTCTATTTTGAATAAAATTTACAATTCAAATGAGAAATCCAACAGCCAGCAGCTTCCACGGGGAAGTGTTATAATCAATTTCAAAAAACCCCGCGAGAAAAATAAATTAAAATCTACAAATTACCTTTGCGTTTGCAACGTCGCCATGATTGTTGTTATTGTTGTTGTTTCCGTTCGTGTTATTTACTCCTATATTTTCTTCTTGTACCTACTTCATTATTTTATAGTTCTTGCTATTCATCTTGTGCTGAATGTCTTCCTATCTTTCTCTGTTGAGATTCCCAAGACACTTTTCTGCTTGTGTTTTCACAATTTCACTGTGGTTTCATACAATTTTGGAATTCACAGAGATATTTTGAGATTGTTGATAACAGAGAGTATATCTAGACACAAGGCAGTGTGCCAGGCCAAATTCCGGCCTCAGCACGCAGTATGTTTAATAATATTAGTAACAAAAAGGATAAGGTTTTCCAGAGAAAGTTGACAGTCCTGTGGCACACAACTTCCTCGGTGGTGTAGTGGTCAAGGCGCAAGGCGCTCGGCCTCAGCACGCAGTATGTTTAATAATATTAGTAACAAAAAGGATAAGGTTTTCCAGAGAAAGTTGACAGTCCTGTGGCACACAACTTGCAGAATATCTTCAAATGGTCGAGACAGGAATAATTATTATAAATGTTGGTTCAGGGTAGTAATTTTATCAGTGCTAAAATAAAAGTTTAAAAAAACGAGCCAGTTGCTTCAAGATCTGTTAATGAATTCTCCAAAGGAATATTTTTTAGCACAACTTTTTTGTGTGAAACAGGCTTTTTACATTATTAATTATAGTATCATCTCAAGTAGGTGTGGTAAGCATGTTGAAAAAAACGTTTTTTTGCTCTCCTGTAAAATTTGAAAAATGTTGGTTATCGTGTTTTGCCATCTTTCCACAGAAATAAAAGTTTAAAAAAACGAGCCAGTTGCTTCAAGATCTGTTAATGAATTTTCCAAAGGAATATTTTTTAGCACAACTTTTTTGTGTGAAACAGGCTTTTTACATTATTAATCATAGTATCATCTCAAGTAGGTGAATACTGTGGTAAGACTTTGTCTTCCAACTTTGCATCTTTTGATAAAAACAGTTCTCAGGATAAATTTTTCGACTTGATGGTACTATTTATTCTGAACAATGTTAGAAGATTGTTCTTGCAACCAGCCCACTCTAAAAGCACCTGAATACTGTGGTAAGACTTTGTCTTCCAACTTTGCATCTTTTGATAAAAACAGTTCTCAGGATAAATTTTTCGACTTGATGGTACTAGGTATTTATTCTGAACAATGTTAGAAGATTGTTCTTGCAACCAGCCCACTCTAAAAGCACGTAGGTATGTAACATAGTATATTATTATCATAGGAGAATACCTATACTTGTTGTTTCAAAGTCTGAAGAGAAAATAAATGAATTTACAAAGGAAAACTGGAGGAAAGAAAATCTCTTTAGAAAATCATGTCTGAATTTTAAATTATTATCATAACCACTAGAACAGCGCTCTCGGAGGTTTCTTTCCTTTTTACTATAGAGTTGACCCCCCCTAAAATGACCCCAAAAACATGTGGTTAAAGTTTTTGCACACTTTTTTGAATCACCCTGTATAGGTACCTATCAATAAATTCTAACTTTGTCTAGACTCTTGAGTGGAAACTACCTTGTGTACACTTGACGGTTAGGCATTTGCTTATTAATTTACTAAAATTTTCAATGTGGAATGTCCTACTCGTACCTTAGACTAGTTTATGGAAAATCTCAGGGTTTATTTCTAGTGCCTTTTCTTGCTATTCTAATACGTTTGTATTTACCAACACATTTTCATAAGTTCCTTCATATGCTTTCTTCTATTCCTCCTTTATCTTCTTCTTCCTCTTCTTCTTTTTCTTCTTCTTCCTCTTCTTCTTCCTCTTCTTCTTCTTCTTCTTCCTCTTCTTCTTCTTCTTCTTCTTCTTCTTTTCCTTCTCCTTATCTCTCGTCCTCCTTCTCCCTCCTCCTTTTTTGGTATTCTACATGTTTCCCTTTGTCGCGCATTTTCTCGTACTCCTTCTTTTCTGTTTCCTCCTTTCTCCTCCTCTTCTCTTCTCATTTGCTTTCGTGTTTTCTTCTATCCAATAGAAAAGGAGAGAGCAGGAAGAAGAGAGCTGGTGACATATACTGCCTGAAAATTTCCGCGTGTCTTTCAAGAATTTTTTGAAAGTAGAACTTCCATCTGGAATATTTTTCTCCATGATTTCCCCCCTTTGCAACACCCTGACTGGGGCACTGGAATTCAGATCACAACTGGGTCACACTCATAGACAGTGTCACCCCCCTGTATCCCACCACTATAACTTTGTTTCCTAGCGTTTGCTCGTCAGATAATCAGCCATTGCAATGTCAAGCACGTCTCCGCTCATAAATACTCAATTTTCATAACTTTGCCCGTTTAGGTTTCTCTTCGGGCTTTCGAAAGAATAGTCTAAATAGGAACGCCTATAAAATGAAGAATAACCTAAATAGAAAAGCCTCGGAAAGACTTCTACATGAGGCAATTTTCATTTTATTAGTTTTGCTAAAGACTGTTCGGGCTTTCGAAAGAATAGTCTAAATAGGAACGCCTATAAAATGAAGAATAACCTAAATAGAAAAGCCTCGGAAAGACTTCTACATAAGGCAATTTTCATTTTATTAGTTTTGCTAAAGACTAGTCTAAATAGGAACGCCTATAAAATGAAGAATAACCTAAATAGAAAAGCCTCGGAAAGACTTCTACATGAGGCAATTTTCATTTTATTCGTTTTGCTAAAGACTGAAAGACTTTGAAATACTTATTGTGTGGAAATACTGAAAATATTGAATCGCAGTAAGATCCTCAAAGACTTTGAAATACTTATTGTGTGGAAATACTGAAAATATTGAATCGCACTAAGATCCTCCATCGAGACCAAGGTGTACCATGAACTTTCACCCATCTTGTAATTGTCTAACAACTCCTCGTTGCCAAATTTGAAACTTTTAGAAGAGTCAAAATATATTTATAAAGTCATTAAAGTAAATGAAAGAAGAAAAAAGTATTAGCGAGAAAAGTGAAGTGGAAAAAATGAACAAATAATTTTAAAAACTCGTTAAAAATAAGAAATCTCAGGGTAGTAATTTTATCAGTGCTTATTCTCTCCCTAGAAATTATACCTAGGTATCTCCCTTGATATTATACCTACTCCAGCTTTGCGAATGTAGGTACATATTCTCAAGATGATGACACAGGTCTACACAAACCTATACCCGTTATTTTACATGGCCTCTCTTCCTTTTAGATCTAGACCCTGTTAGTGGGTCTTTAATCGTCTTTTCTCCTGTATCTATTAGGTATGTATTGCAATCCTGTCTCTATTAAATAGGTCCCTACTGTAGAATTACATCAACCCTGTTCCTACTAAAGATAGGCCTTATTCCTAATGTCTTATTAGATTGACCTTAATATTCCTTTCAAATAGACCCTATTTTTAATTTCTTATGAAATCGACCCTGTTCCTGGAGGGAAAGTAATTTATTATCCTTATTTCCTGACTTGAAACTTTGGGAACATGGAGTCGCGGTTGGGAAGGAAGGGAGGTTTTGAGCTATTTTTGGCAAGCTTTGAGGTTTCGGCTTCCAGTTTACCATTGTACTTGTGTATAATTTTCTCTGGGCCCTCCTCATGATAGACAGATTTCGGGTTTCCAGATAAACACAGATGGAGATACTCTTGGACGGAGAGTTTAATTGTAGTCTCGTCATTTCATTCTCCATCTCTTCCATTTTCTTTGTTCCATCTCTTCCCTATTATTTAAATTTTCTCTTTCCTGTTTTCTTTCTCTTTGTCTGTCTCCTTTTCTCTTCTCATTTCGGTATTCCATTCCATCTATGAACCTTCTCACAGAGTCTTCATTAAGTTAAAGGCATCTACCTACATAGAAAATAAACTTTTTAACCTTTTTTTTTGAGCTCGTTGTTCTAGTTTAATTGTAGTCTCGTCATTTCATTCTCCATCTCTTCCATTTTCTTTGTTCCATCTCTTCCCTATTCTTTAAATTTTCTCTTTCCCGTTTTCTTTCTCTTTGTCTGTCTCCTTTTCTCTTCTCATTTCGGTATTCCATTCTATCTATGAACCTTCTCACAGAGTCTTCATTAAGTTAAAGGCATCTACATAGAAAGTAAACTTTTTAACCTTTTTTTGAGCTCGTTGTTCTTCGAAAAAGCTCTGAATAGGGAAACTTTCCTTTCAATCTCTCTCTTTACCTCTCTCTCTCTCTCTCTCTCTCTCTCTCTCTCTCTCTCTCTCTCTCTCTCTCTCTCTCTCTCTCTCTCTCTCTCTCTCTCTCTCTCTCTCATGACTCTTATTTAAATAAATAAGGCGAGAAACTTTGTAATGCTCTCTCTCTCTCTCTCTCTCTCTCTCTCTCTCTCTCTCTCATGACTCTTATTTAAATAAATAAGGCGAGAAACTTTGTAATGTTTTTTGTGCAAGATTCCTTCGCTCTCTTTATGTGTTTCATTTTATCAAAGTCATCATCAGCTTGTTTGAAAGCAATGATGACCCTTACTTCAACCAACTGATCTTATTCCTTCTCTGTCTCTTCTCTTTCATTTTACCTTTCTCTCTTTCTCGTTATTTCCTTTATGTGTTTCATTTTATCAAAGTCATCATCAGCTTGTTTGAAAGCAATGATGACCCTTACTTCAACCAACTGATCTTATTCCTTCTCTACCTCTTCTCTTTCATTTTACCTTTCTCTCTTTCTCGTTATTTCCTTCTCTATCTTCCTACCCAATATTTGGATAATGCTGGTATTATCTTCCTCAGTTCTCTGTCTTATCCATCAGTCTGTCTAGACTCTAGACTCTAGTCATCAGTTCTCTATATTTCGTCTAGGAAACCAAGTCTTTTCTTTTCACTACAGATTTTATTCGCTTGTCTAAATTCCACATTAGTAATCGCCATTTCGTCTGTAAGATGTTCTGATTTCTTCCACTAGGTGTATCAATATTTGGATAATGCTGGTATTATCTTCCTCAGTTCTCTGTCTTATCCATCAGTCTGTCTAGACTCTAGTCATCAGTTCTCTATATGTCTATATTTCGTCTAGGAAACCAAGTCTTTTCTTTTCACTACAGATTTTATTCGCTTGTCTAAATTCCACATTATAGTAATCGCCATTTCGTCTGTAAGATGTTCTGATTTCTTCCACTAGGTGTATTACAATATTTGGATAATGCTGGTATTATCTTCCTCAGTTCTCTGTCTTATCCATCAGTCTGTCTAGACTCTAGTCATCAGTTCTCTATATTTCGTCTAGGAAACCAAGACTTTTCTTTTCACTACAGATTTTATTCGCTTGTCTAAATTCCACATCAGTAATCTCCATTTCGTCTGTAAGATGTTCTGATTTCTTCCACTTAGGTGTATTATGAGCACACCTGTCTATTGTTCTCTTTTTCGTGTATTCGCCTAATCCATTTTTACTCCCTCATCATCTGTTTTTGCTACTTCTTATTCTGCGGCTCCTTCTTCATCTCCTTCTTGTATTTCTTCATCTTCTCCTCCTTCTTTTTCTCCTTCTTCTTCTTCTTGCTGCCTCCTTTTCTTCCGTTGCAAAAATGAGCAACTTTCTTTCATACTTTTGTTTCCTGAGTTTCACTAAATCCTTTCTCAGTTGAGATTTATCTATTGTTAGTTCTGCGAATGGTGCTCCTACTTTCGTCGGTATTTCTAGTTCTAGGGATCTATGAACCAAGTTATCTTATGGATAAGGAATCTATAAGTATTCCAAATGAACGAACAATATACCCAAAGTCCGAACTATTGTGTAAAAATTTGGGTCAAAAGATGTTTACCAGACAAACAAAGAGAAAGAGTGTAAAAATATCAAATAAAACTAGTTTACATGTATGTATCTACCTATGTCATACCATGGCTCTTGAAAATAATAATATATGGAGTAAAAAGTCGTTCGAGCTTTTATTTTCTCTCGTGCGAGAGATATTTTCTCCCTTTGAAATGGTAGGTATAACTATTGAAGCAGACAAGCAGATTATGTACCCAGCCAGGAAACTAAAAATAAACCTGTCTACTTGTCATATCCACCACACCCAGCTGAGTTTACTTAGAATGGCCTTGGTGGGACATTTTTTTCTTTCCTCTAAAAATAAATAAATTTCCCTCTAATTTGTTTACTTTTTACTGCTTTGTGCTTTCTGTTCGAAGTGACTTCAGAAGGAGTGAAATGCAATGTTGATAAAAATGCACTTATGTTAGCTCCAGGTGGAATGCACACCCTTCATTTCATCGAAGCGGTGAAAATATTAAGTTTACCTCTTATGTATGCATTTCCATCGTCAGAAATGTGTGTCTTATGTACCTCTCCTCATTAATCTTGCTCTAACCTCTTTTTCCGCTTTTTCTTCTAATCTTCTGAAAAATTCTCGCTCTTCATTTTCCTTTCTCTCTCTCTCTCTCTCTCCTTCTTTCCTTCTCTCTCTCCCCCCTTTCTTTCCCTTTCTCTCTCTCTCCCTCTCTCTAATCTAACACTTCCCTTCTCTTTTCATTCCTGTTTGGTCTATTATTCTCATTAGATGTTGAGAATTCGTCTCTTTCTCCTCTCTTCTTCTTCTTCTTCTTCTTCTTCTTCTCTCTCTCTCTCTCTCTCTTCATCCCTATCTGTTTTTCTCTCTCTTATCCTAATGTGCTTTTCGCACATTACGTTATTTCCTCCGGAAAAAAATTCAAATAATTTATCCTGTACCCTGCAATTTTTTTTCTCCCTTCGCTTAACTCGAGGTAATTATTCTCTCCCTAGAAATTATACCTAGGTATCTCCCTTGATATTATACCTACTCCAGCTTTGCGAATGTAGGTACATATTCTCAAGATAATGACACAGGTCTACACATACCTACCCATTCTTTTACATGGCCTCTCTTCCTTTTAGATCTAGACCCTGTTAGTCGGTCTTTAATCGTCTTTGCTCCTGTATCTATTAGGTATGTATTGCAATCCTGTCCCTATTAAATAGGTCCCTACTGTAGAATTACATCAACCCTGTTCTATTAAAGATAGGCCTTATTCCTAATGTCTTATTAGATTGATCTTAAAGTTCCTTTCAAATAGACCCTATTTTTAATTTCTTATGAAATCGACCCTGTTCCTGGAGGGAAAGTAATTTATTATCCTTATTTCCTGACTTGAAACTTTGGGAACATGGAGTCGCGGTTGGGAAGGAAGGGAGGTTTTGAGCTATTTTTGGCAAGCTTTGAGGTTTCGGCTTCCAGTTTACCATAGTACTTGTGTATAATTTTCTCTGAGCCCTCCTCATGATAGACAGATTTCGGGTTTCCAGATAAACACAGATGGAGATACTCTTGGACGGAGAGTTTATTTGTAGTCTCGTCATTTCATTCTCCATCTCTTCCATTTTCTTTGTTCCATCTCTTCCCTATTCTTTAAATTTTCTCTTTCCTGTTTTCTTTCTCTTTGTTTGTCTCCTTTTCTCTTCTCATTTCGGTATTCCATTCCATTCTATCTATGAACCTTCTCACAGAGTCTTCATTAAGTTAAAGGCATCTACATAGAACGTAAACTTTTTAACCTTTTTTTGAGCTCGTTGTTCTTCGAAAAAGCTCTGAATAGGAAAACTTTCCTTTCAATCTCTCTCTTTACCTCTCTCTCTCTCTCTCTCTCTCTCTCTTTCCTCCCT
>NW_007378871.1:60369-64318 GCF_000475195.1 Diaphorina citri | reverse complement strand
CCTCTCTCTCCTTCTCCTATTCCTGGGCTAATTATATTTTATGTTTTTTGTATTTTTTATCGCCAGTGGAGGCTCGAGGCATGGGTGCATGGGATGCAGATTTTTACATTATCACAGGGGTCTCTAAAATAGAGCGTGGTTTATCACAGGGATCTCTAAAATAGAGCATGGTTTATCACAGGGATTCCTAAAATAGAGCATGGTTTATCACAGGGATCTCTAAAATAGACCATTATTTATTCGATTTTTAACCAAGGTAATCAAATTTCTTTCCTATACCATCTTGAAAGAACAAAGATTTCCGTCTTTTAAGTTAAGCAATTTTTACTACATAACTTAAATTACTGAATTGCCTTGTGGATAATGTATTTGCTGTCGTTCTAATTAGGCCGGTTGTAGCCTTGTTAGGCTGGATAATCCGCCATAATTATCATCACGATGTTTAGAGTATTTCTTATTTTTAATTCGACTATCTGAAACCAATCGTATGCTATGGATAATGTATTTGCTGTCGTTCTAATTAGGCCGGTTGTAGCCTTGTTAGGCTGGATAATCCGCCATAATTATCATCACGATGTTTACAGTATTTCTTATTTTTAATTCGACCATCTGAAACCAATCGTATGCTGGAAACCGTTTTCATGCCACTGAGCCACCATACAACTGTAACATTTGTTCAGGTAATTTTTTCTTCGTTATTCAAGAGAGGGGAAAGAGAGTTCAAGATAGGAAAGGTAGATTAGGAGAACAGGAGGCCGAAGAGGGGGTAGAAAGTCGAGGGAGGTTAAAATCTCAGGAGGCCGGCCTTCATTATTTCTGCAACTTTTTTTTACTATAATAAACTTAATTTTTCAAGGGACCAGACAGTTGCTTCGATTTATCGAGAGTTTCGAATTATCGAAGGTTTGAATTACCGAGAGTCGACTGTATATTCAAACAATGTTTGGTTAGATATAGCTCAAAAGGTCGAACAAACAACAGGTAGCAATTATTCTGAGTTCCAAAAAATCTTCTCAATCTATGTACCTAAGGTTATAAATTTCAGTAATATGAAACCACCCTGTATGTAAATGGAGGATGAATATTCATAAAGTTGATTCCGGGATAATTGAACGCAAGAGGAAGAGATTCAAGTGGGAGGGGGAGGAACGGGAGGGAGAAATGAACGAGAGGTGCAAGAGATAATGTGGGAAGAAACGACCAGGAGGGGGGAAACACGGGGATGAAACGGGAAATCTGACAGCAGGACAAAATCTCACAGGTTCTAATTGGAAAAAATCCCATCATCACTTTTTATTTCCATTTTATTTCCTAGACTATACAACTACCTTGTGTTTCACATTAGAACACAAAAATGTAGCTGTATTACCTATGTATCTATAACGTACAGTTCTGATATACGCTTACACCTGTACCTGTTATATCGTCTTCCTTGTGTTTCACATTAGAACACAAAAATGTAGCTGTATTACCTATGTATCTATAACGTACAGTTCTGATATACGCTTACACACCTGTATTTGTTATATCGTCTTCAATGGTTTGGACTGCCTGATTCTAAGTAGGACAGCTAAAAATAATAATAAATTACCTACATACTTATTATTTCAAACCCAAAGGAATGGGAACTTCTGTGTCACGTCATAGTCTGGGTTTGAATCTGGGTCGAAACACTCCTTGAATGCTAAAAGATGCCTTTTAAGCACACTCCTTAAATTAGGAGTGCTTGGAAGTCTAGAAATTTTGGAAGTCTAGAAATACAAAGCTCCCCTTGGATTTTTCTCAGGGAATGTAGAAATACGTATTCTAGCCATTTTCACTTCTAGCCATTTCTGGGTTTGAAGAGGTCGAAATACTTCAGATATTTTTTTAAGGTCGGGTACTCGGGGAACGCAAAAAATTCACCGTTTTCTTCTCATTTCTTTTCCGCTCCAACACGCTCATGTCTCATTAAGAAGACAAAGTGAGAAGACTTTCCCGTGTTTCCTTACATCTTACATCCTGCTAAGCATTACATCGCTATGCATTACGTTGAGCGATATGTAGGTGAGCAAAAGGAGCGGAGGAAAATTAGAACGAAAAGAAATGAACAGTTGAACATATGTACCTTAGTGATATTGTATTAAAGATACTGTGTAAAACATAACAAGGATTTTGCTTTATAGGTACGTGCTGTGAATCAGATGGGTTGGTATTGGTACACAGAACGATTCAAGTGGAACCTATGCAAGGAGCTTAGCACATTGCATACTTAGTCCAGTTTTCAGGCGTTCATAAGATTTGAGTTGAACTTTAAGTGGCATAGATCCTTGATCCTGGTAGTCGCCTTGTAATGTTTCATAAGATTTGAGTTGAACTTTAAGTGGCATAGATCCTTGATCCTGGTAGTCGCCTTGTAATGTTTCGCTATTTAATCTTTATATTGGAAAAAGCTCAAAAGGAGTTCGCGGTTCTCGGGTAAACTCGCGGAGTTCGCGGTTCTCGTTTAGTATTTTAGCCCTCCTCTTTCAGCGGACGACGTCAAGCACTTTTTTTCTCTACGCAATAATACTCGTGCTTTACGTAGGTAGGTACCTACTTCATTTTTTTCCAATCTCTCCCAAAGTTCCATAAATCCCGGCGTGTTACCCCAGAAGCAGAGATAGGATCTTTTGTCTTGGCGAGGCGGCAGAATTATGAGGTGGCGTAGAATGAGGCTGATATGGAGGGACAATAAAACTCAATGGCCGGAAAATGATTTAAAGGCAATTGTTAGCAGGGGGACGGAGGGGGAGGCAAAAAATTGTATTCTAACGTGGAGAGAATTTATCAGATTGGAAAAATTTATAATGGACAGGACTAAGAGAAAGAAAGAGAGGGAGAAAGAGAGAGGGAGACAGAAGAGAGAGAGAGAGAGAGAGGAAGGGAGGAGGGTGCTTTGGGAAAAAAGATCCGGGTGGAAAATTTGTAGTGCCTACTTGAACCTGCATTTTTTTAACAAGTAGGTGCCTATGTAATACTGGCGTTTAGGTATTAAATGCTGTAAAAGACTGACAGATTAAACCTAACAGGTACTCTGAATATCGGTGCCGAGTTGGTGTTGGAGTGGCTATTGAAATGAGATGATGGTCAGGCAAATTGCAAATAGGCAGGTGCCTTTAAGCCTACCGTATTAGAGTTGATGGTGTGCATTTCTTCCTTTGATGAATATCAGTGAGGTGGTAGGTATTTTATTTCGATTAGGTATTTTCGTTCACATTTACCCACCTGCTTTGATGACAGATGGGAAAAACTCGAGTTTTTTCTTCAATATCAAAATAAATTATTTTATTTAATTAATAACAAAATAAAGAGTAGGCAGATACTTACATACAAAAAAATAGAATAAAGTAAGAATTAAAATGGAGACATATTTTATCAAATCATTTTAATTTTCACTTGTTTCAGTCGTCTCATGGATGTCCTCGGAGCTGGGAGTCAGCGGGTTCGAGACCTGCTGCCGGTGTTTGATTCATCGGCTGACAATGATTAATGTGGATCTGGATGATCGAGTGAGTGTCAACTAGACTGGACAAACAACTACACCACTGAGATCAATTGATGAAAGAAACAAAGAAGATGTAAACGTAATTCTGTATTTTGTGATCCCCCACTGATCCAGAAAAATCCAGAGAGTCTGATAAGAAACAAGCAGCGTCATTAGTCCAGACCAAAAGGTGTTCATTAGACGGGTTTTTTATGCAGAAAAACGCTGTAATGTTCTCTTTTCCCCTTCCCTCTCTCCCTCCCTCTTTCTCTTCATCTAGTTTTCCCTCACTCCATCTCTCCCCCTTTCTCTCCCAACCCTTTTTCTCCCGAGGAAGATAAACAGAGGGAGGCAGGGGGTGTAGAAATGAGAGAGATGGGAGAAGATATAGATAGGGAGAAGAAATACTAAAGAAAGAGAGAGAGAGGGAGAGAGAGAAAGGAA
>NW_007378871.1:7374-60359 GCF_000475195.1 Diaphorina citri | reverse complement strand
TTCGCCAAGATCCCTCCGCCCGCCAGTAAAACCGTCAAACCTCGCTAATTTTAACAACAGACTTCTCGTCTTTTTAACAGTTTTAAGTTCTTTACGTTCTCGGATAATTTGACTCACATTTCATTTCTTTCCTAAGGAATTAATTTGTATTATACTCGTAATATCCACACGTACCTTACCTATCCTTCTCTTTCTTTTGCTCCTTCTTTTCTCGTCTTTTTAACAGTTTTAAGTTCTTTACGTTCTCGGATAATTTGACTCACATTTCATTTCTTTCTTAAGGAATTAATTTGTATCATACTCGTAATATCCACACCTACCTTACCTATCCTTCTCTTTCTTTTGCTCCTTCTTCTGTCATTTATTTTAAGTCCTATTGTTATCTAGGTAGGTAACAAGCAAAAGCACAGTGTCTATTCAAATCAAGATTCTAGATGAGACCTTTAAACCAAAACAACACTGGTAGATATAAATGTCATTCCATTTTCTATCGGTTCTTGTGTCCTTTTGCTTGGAACCTACCTGGTTTTTCTTCTTACAATTTTGTTTTTAGACATAAATTAAATCTAGGCCTTCTAATAGTTCTCTTATGGCGGATCTTACCACCCAGAGTTAACAAACACCGTGAAAGAGTTTTCTTTGATGTCACCCATTTGATTTACATCGCCCAGAATTTCTTACACTAGGTTCACACTGCACAGTAAAAAAACTGCGACGTTTTTTTTACTGTTGGACAGAAAAAAACTGTTCCGTTCCGTTGAGCTCACACTAGACAGTAAAAAAACGTCCCGTTCAGTTGATTACCACTTAAAACAGAAAAAAAAAATTCAGAGACGGACAGCGTTCAAGTGTGAACACGCTCATTCAATTACAAGCGCCACTGAATCATCAACGGTTTTTTACTGTTGAACTGCAGAACAGATTCTAGTGACAAGAGGACAGTACAAATTAGTGTTCGACGGTTTTTTTACTGTTGGACAGTAAACGTTGGTTAATGTGAACACATCAATTTAAATCCATGCGCCACTTGAAAAATAAAATATGCCCCAGTAAAAAAACGGGACAGTAAAAAAACGTCGCAGTAAAAAACTGTGCAGTGTGAACCTAGTGTTAGGCGTGAAAGTTCCTCTTAATTTTATGTTCCATGACGAGATATTTCTAGTTCGGAGTCAGTCTGTAAGGTCGATGTCCTATTCAACGACTCACACCCTATTTTTAATCTCTTACGTCCTATCTTCTCAATAGATTGCGCGCGTGATGTCCTATTCAACGACTCACACCCTATTTTTAATCTCTTACGCCCTATCTTCTCAATAGATTGCGTGCGATTCGTTTTTAAGTGTCTAAAGCTCTAAAAATAACTTCCAAAGTCAGGAAACTAAAAATAAACCTGTCTACTTGTCATATCCACCACACCCAGCTGAGTTTACTTAGAATGGCCTTGGTGGGACATTTTTTTTTCTTTCCTCTAAAAATAAATAAATTTCCCTCTAATTTGTTTACTTTTTACTGCTTTGTGCTTTCAGTTCGAAGTGACTTCAGAAGGAGTGAAATGCAATGTTGATAAAATGCATAAAATGTTAGCTCTATGAGGAAATGCTCAATGGAGAAACGCGTTTCATGATACGTGTTGCATACAACGCAACGTGAGAAAGAAAAAGAGAGAGGGAGAAAGAGGGGAAAAAGAGGGAGAGAAAGAAAATAGGGAGGATGAGAAAGAATGAGATAGGGAGAGAGAAGGAAAGAATGAGAGAGGGAGAGAAAGAAAACAAGATACCTAGGGAGGGTGAGAAGGAAAAAGAAGAAGGGAGAGAAGAGAGGGAGAAAGACAAAGAAAAAAAGGGCAGAAAGGGAAAAAAAGAAAGACAAAGAGAAAGGAATAAAGAAAGAGAGAGATAGTAGGAAAAAGAGGGAGGAAATCGTATTTTAAACGATCTGTATCTGAAGGAGATATCCTAATGTCTTATGACACAGAATTGAGTCTTCAATTTTATTCATAACTCCCCCTCCCACCTCCTCCTCCTCGTTCTCCTCCTCTCCTACTCCTCCTCCTCCTTCTTCTTCTTCTTCTTCTTCTTCTTCTTCTTCTTCTTCTTCTTCTTCTTCTTCTCCTCTTATTATACCTCCTCCTACTCTTCTCCTCCTCCTCCTCCTCTTCTTGATAAAGTGATAAGGCGAATGAAAATTTAATACAGAGGTAATAGTTGGGAGGGAGAGGAGGTACCTACTCGAACTCTGCAAGCATCACTTCCGTAGTGGAAAAACCATACCGGGTGGTCAGTGAAAAACTTACCAGAGTTTTGAAACTAGGGGACAAGTTAACTGTGGAAAACTCAGGAAAGACTTGAAAACGAAAAGCAAATTTCCCTAATAGTTGAGTTTTGTAAGAAAAATCACAAGAAAACTCTAATTGTACTTCTAAAACTCATTTGGTACGCATCACATAAAGGTAGTACCTCCATAAAAGAAATAATCAAAAATCTGCAATAGGGCCTGGAATTCCTAGTTTCCAGAAATAATACGACCTAACTAATCTTTTCCAATAGTGGGAACTAGAATTCGCAGTTCCTTTAAATATCCAATTGAACTTGCAGTAATGCAGGTAACTAGGTACTAGGCACATACATATTTCTAGCCTTTCATGAACATCCACACCCAGTAAAAATATTAGCCTGATATCCTTAATTGTCAACACTACAGACTTTATGTATAGGTATTCTAATCTAAATCCTAATATAGTTTGTACACCGTCATGTCGAACAATACCTCTCACTAAACCTGTCCTTTGCAGGAATTAAATATTTAGATGGAAATAAAAGATCCCGTAATCTCTTAACCTCCAAGGTAATTTAACAGAAAAATCTGATTATCCCTTCCCTTATCAGTGTTCCTATTCTAACTACCTTGGTAATCTCAGGGATTTTCAAACAACGGGGAAAAAGCTGAGGGACAAAAAATAACAATAATAAAATAAACGAAAATTAATGTACTAATCCTAATTAATGCTTGTCCTACTTTTTTTAACAAAATTAAGTTTCCCCAAGAGGTATGAAAAATTCGAGTTTTTTTTTCGCTGTTGAAAAATTCTGTATTTCTTAATTAGTTAATTCAATATAAAAATATCTAATTTTGAAAAGTAAAAAAAAAATGGAGTTATCTAGGTACAAATGTAACAACATAATCCAATTCGATTTAATTTGTCGTCATATTTCACGAAATAAAAGTAGAATTTCCAGTTGAAATTAAGAAACTAAAATTTGAACTTGAACTAAGACCATAATGTAGTTGAGATTTGAGACCTAAAGGTACCAAAAACTCACAACTTGGCAAGTACTGTTGAAGGGCTTTTCATAAATTTGTTTACCTATTTATAATTTATAACCTGTTTATTGTAGGTGTAATGTTGTTACATATTGCATTGCAATTTACAATTCAACATGGCCGCGAGAGAAGCTAAATTAGAGGATGTTTAATTTTTCCCACTCACTTTTTTCAGGGCCTGGAAAAAAAATTAAATTTAAAAAAAAAAAAAAAAAAAAAAACCTTTATCAATTGTTAAAATTATAATAAGAGCTGGAAGGTTAAAATGATTTACATACAGAGTGTGTAGGACAAGCTGCAAGGAAGTTTCTTATGATGTGAACGATTCGGGGGGGGGGGAATTAGATGTTATTAAGTATTATTAATAATATTTATGTATAATAATTAATTGGACACTATGAAGTTGAGGTTTTCACAAAGACATTAGGCATAATGCCATGATTGATAAAAATAAAACAGAGAATAGGCTCCGAGAATACTAATTTTAGCAAATTGGTTCATCTCCAAAAGCCGAAAATTAGTTTCAAACTCAACTAATAAATTAAAGATTAATCTATCAGATTATTCATTCCAAATAGATAAAGAGTAAAATCAAAACCCGGGGCGGGTATTGACCGAACTCCTTTGTTACAACCTGTATAAAATTTTACAAAAAATAAAAAAAGAACGAAAAGAAAGTGAGTACAAAAGGGAGAGAAAAAAGAAAGAAAAGGGGGAGAAAAGGTTTCACACAAATGAATAAAATAAATGAAAAAGATACGATAAAAATTTGCCGTTAGTAAATTATGAGAAGCTAAACGCTAGTGGAGGAGATATGAAATGAAAAGAACTTGTTTTCCACTAATCCAGGAGTAGACTAGACAAAGGACAAAGAAGATATTGCAAAGTCATGGAGCTTGAGACACTTTAAACCATTAATCAGGACAATTAGGTAAGTACTATCACAGATCATAACTATGTGAGATGTCAACATTTGAAAAATCTCTATATTTTTGTCAGCGCTCCCTACAAATAATTGATGAAGTAGAGGTTTGGACTTGAATACCAACAACTAACTAGATCAAAAGTCCACTCTGCTAACCACTAAACCAACTTCTGAGGTTTGTTCTTTAATAATAACAATAATAAATTAAATATTTCTAATTCTAATGATGATAATCAGATAGGATCTAGCTACAGCTTTCTGAGGACTTCTAGTTCCTCCAAATTCGCCACTAGCTGGTGAGTGGCTGAAACATGAAGCACTTGATGTGCAGACGCTAACAAAAGATTTCTGGAGCAACCAACAATTGAGAAAAAAAAAAAGAAAAGAAGGAGCTGTCAAAAAAGAAACATGTTGAAAACTAAAAAGGAAACACAATTAAGAAAAAGGGAAGAAGACGGAGATGAAAAAGTGGGGAAGGGGGAATTCTGGAGAAAAATGATAACGGCTAGAGATTCAGGGGTTCCTAAAATATGGTCGAATTTCGACTGATATCACAACTGCAGGATTAGCTCTGTCTGGATGTATCTTGTCTTTAGAAATTAGGGGATATTATTTCAAGGACCCTCACCAATGTGAGACAAGCCTGAGAGATAATGTTATCATTGCTATCTACCAATTTCACAACTGTAAATAGATTTAATCAAATCTGATCATAAATTTAAGCTAAAAGACTTTTTTCTCAACTCACAATGTTAAAACTGCTTCACCAGACATCCAGACAATGGTGTTCGCCAAATTCACTTTGAGCATTCCTGAGATTGAACCCCTATGTTCTTTTTCGAAAAAGAATTGTGAAGTTCTCCAACTTTATGTAACAGGTCACAAAACTCTGCTGCTGCTTTCAACATGAGCATTTTGTTTTTGCTCTTGGAACCAGAACGAGGACACAAAATGTGCAAAGGAATACTGTCGCTATAAGAACCAGCTCCCAAACCAAAGCCACTGAAGTTAAACAACGTACTACGTGGTCTATATCTGGAAGGGTAAAAAATGTAGGTAGGTAAATATATTAGGGCACTCGCAACGTAAACGGAAGTGGAGCTTGGATAAAATTACGTAAACCATCTAAAGCTACGATTTCAACCCTAATTCGCAGAGATTATGAGAATCCATTGAAATGCTTTTTTTCAAACAACGAGGAATGTCCGAGTATGATTCTTGTCAAATATGAAAAACAGAATGGGCCTTTTCCAACTAAAACCATTACTGGGGTTTCAATCAACTCTACAAGTAATCCATCTATCCATTGTTTGGACGAAAGCTATTAAATTTATTATATTGCTCTTTTTTTACACAACTGACCTCCCAGATTTATGTTTGTTTTTTCCCTTTATTTGTTTCTCCCAAAGACAAATTTATCAGGGCAAATAAATAACGAAGATGGATGTAAGTAACGAAATCGTATCCTTGGTATTTGTTTAAAACTAGAGGATAAAGAGGGAACGGCTAGTGAAGAAGGAGAAAGAGGAGCAGATAGAAGATAAAGGAGGGGTAGGTATATGAAAGGAATGAGGAGGAGGCGAAAGAGGCGAAAGAGAAGAACGAGGAGGAGGAAAAGGAGAAAGACCTAGAGGTAACTAATGGACAAACAGATAGCACAGGAGGAGAGGTGAAATTAATTTACCGATGAAAAGACGAAGGAGTTTTTGCAATTTGATAGATTGACGTATAAATATTTCTAGTGCTCCTCAGCTACCAGTATTGAATTAGAAGCCGTTCCTGTGTCCTGTGGTTGGGTTGTTGGGTAATCTAGAGTACTCACCACACAAAGGTTCCATGTTCGAATCCCGGTCGAAGTACGAAATCAACTCGATCAGTGAGAATAGGCTCCGAGAATGTCGAACTACGCTACTGTGCGTAAAACGTAAAATTGAAAATTGTGTTTTTGCAAGTGTAGAAGTACTTGACCATTTTTTTATCGGTCTAAAGTGGGAATTTCCTTTCCGAACGAACACACAATTACTTGGAAGAAATTCACTCGTACTTTTTTTTTTAAAGAGGTTTGACAGAGGGAACTGTAACTGCTATGGTCTTATCGTCCCGAAATCGAAGAGAGAAGGAAGACAGGATAGGAAAAAGCCAGCCGTTCCGAGAACGAACATTATCCCATTTTTTTTTTTTTTACTTTCTATTTCTGAAAGGACACGATAGAGAGGGAAAAGAATGTCTCCCTTCCTCTCTCTCCTGATAGTCCTACATCCTGAAGTCCCTGCTGTATGGTCATTAAAAATAATTGTCTGAGTGGAACGCCAGGGACAGAGTTCAAATCTGACGTTGGAGACCTTTTCGAATATTTCGAGATTTCTTTCTCAAATTTGAATCTTTTATTCTCGACCACGTGGTGTTAAAAATATACCTGAAGACGTGAATTGTCTTTTATGAGCAACAAGTTACCCAACAAACTCTTCGTTGAGGTTTTACAAGAGGAGACGAAAAGTGGCGAAACGTACCTTGTAGATATTTTTTTTTTTTTTTTTTTAAGAGGTTTGACAGGGGGAACTGTAACTGCTATGGTCTTATCGTCCCGAAATCGAAGAGAGAAGGAAGACAGGATAGGAGAAAGCCAGCCGTTCCGAGAACGAACATTATCCCATCAGGATATAATCCGCCCCGGGCGGAAATCGAACCCGCGGCCTAGCGCTTACGAGGCAGACGCACTACGAACTGAGCTAACTAGGCTGGCCACTCGTACTTTACCAACGAAAATACTCGTCAATGGCAACATTCTCAACCGTACAGAATGTTTTAGGGACCTGACTGTTTCTCTAAAATTCATAAAACCGGAAAGAGGGACGGTAACCTATAATATATAATTCCTACCTTTAATACCTACGTCCTACATTGTAGAAATCAAATAAATATAAAATCACTACCACGAAGGTACCATCCCGGGGTGCAATAAATAGTCAAGTGCTATTTAACAGCATTGAGGATTGGGGACTTGGAATAGCGACTGCCCTCCGTCCTCACTTCCGCCAGGATCCCCATTTTATCCCCATTCCCCCTGACTCCCGGTACTGTTTAGGTATCATTTCCATATTGAAACAATAAACCCTACTCCGAGTTACAGGAGCAATCCATATATTTTATACATCGGACAGTTTATATGAGTGTCTCCCAACCTGTGGCACTGAAACCCCCCGGGGACGTAAGTGGGGCCATTCTCGAGAGATATAGTGCTGTGCAGTACAACAGTGGTTCTCCACTTCTTCGAGGGACCCCACAAAAGGATAGTTTTAATATCTAGGTACATTCTACATCTTGAGGCTGTGGACAAGGCTTTTTTTCTAGAGGCCATGGGACTCATGGTCCCACGCAGCCTGTAGAACACAGCAGTAAGGTTAAATATATGTACTTGTTACTAGATAGTCTATGTGCAACACTAACCCTTTTAAGAATGAGCTCTTGTTGAAGTCTTGAACCCCTAAAGGCACATATGAGCGCAAAAGTTTGAGAACCACTGATCTATGTCCAGGCTCATCTAACGCCCGCACAAAAGGATAGTTTTAATATCTAGGTACATTCTACATCTTGAGGCTGTGGACAAGGCTTTTTTTCTAGAGGCCATGGGACTCATGGACCAACGCAGCCTGTAGAACACAGCAGTAAGGTTAAATATATGTACTTGTTACTAGACAGTCTATGTGCAACACTAACCCTTTTAAGAATGAGTGATGTTATTAAGTATTATTAATAATATGTATAATAATTAATTGGACACTATGAAGTTGAGGTTTTCACAAAGACATTAGGCATAATGCCATGATTGATAAAAATAAAACACTTGACACATTTGAGCATAATTTGAGCAAATTGGTTCATCTCCACAAGTCGAAAATTAGTTTCAAACTCAACTAATAATTAAAGATTAATCTATCAGATTATTCAATCCAAATAGATAAAGAGTAAAATCAAAACCCCGGGCGGGTATTGACCGAACTCCTTTGTTACAACCTGTATAAAATTTTACAAAAAATAAAATAAAAAAAAGAATGAAAAGAAAATGAGTACAAAAGGGAGAGAAAAAAAGAAAGGAAAGGGGGAGGAAGGGGAGAGCAATTCAATTTTATGTCCCGTGCAATAATCAGAGTGGAACTCATGGCAATATCCATAATATCTCAACAGTGCGGAAGATGATAAAGGGTACCTGTAAATGCGGGGGCACCTAATGCACTTAATACTCTAATCTTCCCTTTCCCCTACCAGTGGAGGAGACATTAAGGAGTGCCTCTAATTAGTCGAATTACCAACTTATCCTATAATTTAACCTTTCCCCTACCTGTGCGAGAGTTAATAAAAGGTACCAAATTTTATCATCCTTACAGTGGATGAAATAGCGGGAGTACCATAATATTATTATGGGTTAACATTATTATCTCTCTCACAAGAAAATAATATAACGTGCTGTGCATATTGCATACCTAGTTTCCTATTATAAGGCGTTCATACAATTTTGAAATTATTTAAGGTAGGTAGTGTTTAGGTAGGAAGATAAAGCGAGTGTTTGTCTGTTTGTTACCTATATTCTATATTAGCATTAATTCTTGATAATCTATATAATTAAAATATCAATCTGTTCTTCAGATCTCTGAACAAATTGAATTTTCCAACAATTTGAATATCTTCCTACGTTCCTACCGTAAACTTTAGAGAAATCAAAATTAGTTCAATTGTAGGCAAAGCTTTGAGGGAAGTCAAGAGTAAAACAAAGAGAAGGAGAGACAAAGAAAATGTGGAAGACGAGAGAGTGAGAGAGAGGAAGAGGTGAGAGGAAGTCACATTAGAAATCAAATACAATAGATACCTACCTAGAAAGAGTAGAAGGTAAGGAAATAAAGAGTAAGAATATAGGGAGATGAGAAATGGAGAATAAAGGTGAAACAGGGATGATAAAACGAAGTGATAGAAAATCATGCGTTTTTCCAACATCTAAGTAGGTAGGTAATTGGAATCACAGAAAGTCTCATGTTCGATTCCCAGAGTAGACAACAAATTTAGGCGCTTTCCAATTCAAGTTATTGGAGCAATGAAAGGAATCTAAGGAAGGACAATAGAGATAAAATAGTAAGCAGGAAAGAGAATAGAGAGAGAGGGGAAGCGTCTAACGCCCGTTTGAAAGTCAATGTTTCTCCCACTTGCTCCGTGATAAATGACTAACACTTGCTTGATACTTGAGCTTTTATTTATTTATTTTTTTTTCTATTGTGTAGATAGTATGTTTTTTTTCTATTACTATCGTGTACTAAGCGGACAAATGGAAAATATGAGATTGCGTTGAAAAGCTCGAATCAAAGATCCTCCCTCCTTTGGCGGTTTTTGTGAGACCTACGGTGCTTCCACGATTACCATAATAATACCTAATTATGACATCTAACTCAGAATGAGCCACGTGACTACCTCAAAATGTGAGCCCATAATACTGTTTTCTGGAGAACACTTCAAGGTTGCTCTTTCAAGATAGTTATGACTTATGACGATAACAATGATGGAGATGCAACTTGAAGAAGAATAAAGTAGAACACCATCTCCGGAAGTAGCTAATGCCATATGGTTCCGGTGCTCCACAGCTATAAATCCGCTTTTCTACCCACCTTTTTCGATTCATTTTTATGTTGTCTTACTCATCAGATCTCTCTATTCCTTTCTTCCTCCTCATCCTCTTTTTGTTCTTCTTTCTCCTCTTCTTCTACTTCCTCCTCCTTTTCACTTTTTTCAGTTTCCCGATTTTGTAAAATATCATTTGAAACTAAATTTATTCATCGGTAAATTATTAATTTCGAGAATTCCTTCAATTTATTTCTTCCTCTTTCTTTCTCCATCTCCTCTCTGTCAGACACTCTTGAAATCATTGTTGCATAATTTTATCTTTAGAAGATACAGTACAAGAGTAGATACAAGGTTGAATAAACACTGAACCTGGCTGGAGACCAGCAAACCGTTATGCTCGGACCTTCCAAAAAAAACACAGATTGTGTTTTAATAAAGAGGTAGGTACATATTATGAGCTTCTCATGAATAACCCTCATGAACAATATTAAATATAGCATGTGTCGATGTTCCACACTTTCAAGATATAATCTAAAATCCAAGATCCTGGTAAGATTTAACCTAAAACTTCTACCCCTACCACTGCACCCTACTTGTAGGTACATATAAAGTTATGATAATATCCTTTTGATGTCGAACTTGTAATCCCCTAACTACCGAAAACAAAATTATTTCAGAATATTCGACAACCTGACAAGAAAGTGAGAGAGAGAAGAAAGGGATAGAGAGAGAGAGAGAGAGAAGTTTCTCCAATGTTGACAGACTTCTACGAGGACCTTATTTAAACATTTGAAAAGGAAATGAAAGAAGAGAGCGAGATAGAAAATCGGAAAAGGATGAGAAGAAACAGAAAAAGATATCGCTGGAAGAAGAAAACTAATTTAGAGAAGAAAATTAGAATGGCTCGAGCATCATCTCCTGAGAAATGGCGAATCATTTCTCTGAAACA
Source organism: Diaphorina citri (assembly GCF_000475195.1). NCBI lineage: Eukaryota > Metazoa > Arthropoda > Insecta > Hemiptera > Psyllidae > Diaphorina > Diaphorina citri. The sequence goes on along the minus strand of NW_007378871.1, from coordinate 49,557 downwards.
TGACTTCATATAACCCTGCTTTCAAAGATAAGAGATACTTTGAAAGATAGGTACGTTGCCATTGCTTCTGGGAAGCCAAAACTTTGTGCTTACTTTTGATGTGTAGATATCCAACAGACTCTTTGTATGGATCTCAAATTGTAAAAACAAAAAAACTAATAGAAAGTAAAAAGATCCAAACGGTTCCTAGGTGTATTTGTTAAAACTTTATTGCAAATATTGCAATATTGCATACATTCAGAAAAGTAACTATGTACCTACATATAGGTATTGAATATTCAGAAATTATGTACAGGTATTAAGTAAGTCGTAGGTATCTAAATAAACTTTCAAGTTAACTCATGAGGTTCCCAGCGACGAAGAAACTAAAAACATTCTCCATATTAATTGGTGCTCAAAAGCTTTTCCAAACAGCTTTATATCTGGGTCTCACAAATAGAAAAGTTCAACAACTTTTTACTCTTTGCTTTCATAATGCTGTACGCAAATTTTTCAATTGAAGTCGACCAATGTTAAAATCTAATTTGGGGGGAAGAGATATCAACTAGTTCTCTAATTTGTTTTGAAAAAGTTTCATTTAAATTGATGGGGAAACGTATGAAAGCTTTGGGAAACCAAAGTCAAGTGTTTTTTAGACGGATGTCGAACTTGTAATCCCCTAACTACCGAAAACAAAATTATTTCAGAATATTCGACAACCTGACAAGAAAGTGAGAGAGAGAGAGAAGAAAGGGATGGATAGAGAGGGAGAGAGAGAGAAGTTTCTCCAATGTTGACAGACTTCTACGAGGACCTTATTTAAACATTTGAAAAGGAAATGAAAGAAGAGAGTTTTTTACTATTATTGTATAAACATTTTACGATCCTCTGCATTTCCAGTTTTCAGCCCATCTCCCTACTCCTGTGTGTGGAAGTTTATTGTGGTTTTTATTTGAAAGCTTTATCGACTGTTTTCAACAGAGTTTAACCCTTTCCCCTAAAGGCTCATATACAATTCTCGACTTGTTTTGGTAGGTACATAGGTATCTGTGTTGGTACGTACATAGGTGTCTACTTACATAGGTAGGTAGACAGATATATATACTTTGTCAAATGAGGAGCATATTTCATTTTAAGGAAAAATGTCAGGAGCAGAGAATCTACACCAGGGAGAGAGAGGGAGGAGGAGAGAGGGAGGGAAGGAGAGAGGAGAGGGAGGGGGAGGAGGGGAAAAACAAAACACCCATACACACACTCGAATAAAAGTTTGGTGCATATTTCTGATTATGAGAGAGATAAAGAGGGAGAAAGGGAGAGGAAAAGGGAGAGAAAGAAAGAGAGGTAGAGATATTTAAGGAGGTGGATAGATTTCTTTTCACACTAAAATTCGACAGTTGGGAGGGGGCAGAGAAGGAGGAAGCGTAGAGAAGAGTTTTGGATGAGGGAATCGAGGAAGTCCTCTATGCTTGGAAAAGGAAAAGAAGAGATGGAAAAGGAAAAGAAATGGGGGAGAAGAGGGAGAAATGGAGGAGGAGGAGAGGGAGAGATTTTTTTACTATTATTGTATAAACATTTTACGATCCTCTGCATTTCCAGTTTTCAGCCCATCTCCCTACTCCTGTGTGTGGAAGTTTATTGTGGTTTTTATTTGAAAGCTTTAATGTATGTTTCGATTCCCTCCCTTCTCACTGTACCCACCTCCTCACTATACTTACCTACCTACGTATGTTTCTATTCCCTCCCTCTCTGTACCTCCCCTACCCATGTTTCTATCCCTTCCCTCACAAACACAACTGCTCGACGCACACACACACCATAGTGGATATTATTATTAAAGGCTCATATACAATTCTCGACTTGTTTTGGTAGGTACATAGGTATCTGTGTTGGTACGTACATAGGTGTCTACTTACATAGGTACGTACCTACATATAGGTGTCTACTTACATAGGTAGGTAGACAGATATATATCTACTTTGTCAGGGGCAAGATGGGCAGCTTTGTTCGCGTGAATTCTATAGGAGTGTATTTTTAGACTGAAAAGATGAAGACTGAATGGGTAGGTATTTCGTATTTCTTCTAAGAAAATGAAATTTCCTTCATTCTATTTTGTCTTAATTTTTTTCGTCGTTCTGCTCCTTCTTGTAGTTACAATATGATCCTGTAGAAAGGTAGCTATGTATTTAGTACATATATGTGTACCTAGGTAGTTATGTATGTAGTATGTACAATGAACAAAGGAATTTCAGGATTTAGAACTATTGAAATGAACAAAGGACATTCAGGATTGAGAACTATTGAAATGAACAAGGACATTCGGGATTCAGAACTATTGAAATGAACAAGGACATTCCGGATTGAGAACTATTGAAATAAACAAGGACGTTCAGGATTTAGAACTAGGTATTGAAATGAACAAGGACATTCAGGATTGAGAACTATTGAAATGAACAAGGACATTCCGGATTTAGAACTAGGTATTGAAATGAACAAGGACATTCAGGATTCAGAACTATTGAAATGAACAAAGGACATTTAGGATTTAGAACTATTGAAATGAACAAGGACATTCGGGATTCAGAACTATTGAAATGAACAAAGCAGGGAGAGGGAAAGGAAGAGAGAAAGAGAGGGAGCGAGATGGAAGGAGGTATGTAGGGAGAAGGAGAAAGAGAGGGAGGTGAGAGAGAAGAAAGGGGTAGAGGTAAGAAAACAGGGGGAGGGAGTGTGGACTAAAAAAAAAATGATCAGCAAGACGGCAAAAAGTGGCTATCCTCTTTTATAAACGAACAATGCATTTCATTTTGATTAGAAAACTGGGAGTGAAAAAACCATCCATAAGGCATGCAATTCAACTTTTGGATGGTCCCTTTTTCCCATATAAATTATCTGACAGCCTTTGCAACAGGTGCTCTTTTCCAAAGCAACAAATAAAACCTCGCAAACTTTTTTTTATTTTATTTTTGGAAATTGTGTTTGTGTAAATAAAGGTTCCTTTGGGACGGGAAATACATCATGTCAAGCATTTTAAACCTTTTTTCTTTCCTTTGCTTAAACATTAATTCTGCTTCACCGAAAATTTACACTTTTTCTCTTCTCTTTTTTATTTTCTTATTTTTTCTTTGTAGCTTGTATTGATCTATTGATAAGGTTCAGGGAGAGAAAGAGAGTTCAAAGCCAACGTTGCTGTTCCAAAGTATTCTTCTAATGGGGTTAGTTGAAGTTTTAGTTTGATACCTTGCTTCTATTTTCCGGGCATTTCGGTCTTTAGAGAAAATAACACTAATGTAATCTGTATTTCGGACGTATACTATACATAGGGTATAAGGTTTTGGGGTCCCTAGCAAATGCATCTCAATTCTCTTGTACAACACGAAATCTCTTTGTGGTAAAATGGTCATTGCGGAATTCAAAGCAGGGGTTCAGGGAGAGAAAGAGAGTTCAAAGCCAACGTTGCTGTTCCAAAGTATTCTTCTAATGGAGTTAGTTGAAGTTTTAGTTTGATACTTTGCTTCTATTTTCCGGGCATTTCGGTCTTTAGAGAAAGTAATACTAATGTAATCTGTATTTCGGACGTATACTATACATAGGGTATAAGGTTTTGGGGTCCCTCGCAAATGCATCTCAATTCTCTTGTACAACACGAAATCTCTTTGCGGTAAAATGGTCATTGCGGAATTCAAAGCAGAAATTGAGTGAAGCCATATTGCAACCAGCTTCACGGATTCTCTCTCCAGTAATATAATGAAAATTGTATGCTGATACCTACTGTCACAATACAGATACCTGCAGAACTACAGGAGAACCAAGATATTTTTTACGAGGATGTAGGTATGCTAGGAAAAATATGAAGCAAATAAAAGGAAATATGAAAAAAGAATTATTACCTATCTGCAATCTACATAGGTAAGGATAAAATCTGCTAGTAAAAACTTCTCTCTCACTTCATCATATAACGTTTTACTGGATCTTTTGTAAGTTCTACAAATGAACAAAAAAGTACTTCGAGAATTTAAACCTATATAAAATGAACAAGGACGTTCAGGATTTAGAACTATTGAAATGAACAAGGACATTCAGGATCCAGAACTATGTATTGAACTGAACAAAGGACATTCAGGATTTAGAACTATTGAATTGAACAAAGGACATTTAGGATTTAGAACTATTGAAATGAATAAGGACATTTAGGATTCAGAACTATTGAAATGAACAAAGGACATTTAGGATTTAGAACTATTGAAATGAACAAGGACATTCAGGATTCAGAACTATGAAATCCAAGCTGAATATTTCCCTTTTTCCCATATAAATTATCTGACAGCCTTTGCAACAGGTGCTCTTTTCCAAAGCAACAAATAAAACCTCGCAAACTTTTTTTTTATTTTATTTTTGGAAATTGTGTTTGTGTAAATAAAGGTTCCTTTGGGACGGGAAATACATCATGTCAAGCATTTTAAACCTTTTTCTTTCCTTTGCTTAAACATTAATTCTGCTTCACCGAAAATTTACACTTTTTCTCTTCTCTTTTTTATTTTTTCTTTATAGCTTGTATTGATCTATTGATAAGGTTCAGGGAGAGAAAGAGAGTTCAAAGCCAACGTTGCTGTTCCAAAGTATTCTTCTAATGGAGTTAGTTGAAGTTTTAGTTTGATACTTTGCTTCTATTTTCCGGGCATTTCGGTCTTTAGAGAAAGTAATACTAATGTAATCTGTATTTCGGACGTATACTATACATAGGGTATAAGGTTTTGGGGTCCCTAGTAAATGCATCTCAATTCTCTTGTACAACACGTAAAATGGTAATTGCGGAATTCAAAGCAGGAATTGAGTGAAGCCATATTGCAACCAGCTTCACGGATTCTCTCTCAAGTAATATAATGAAAACTGTATGCTGATACCTGCAGAACTACAGGAGAACCAAGATATTTTTTACGAGGATGTAGGTATGCTAGGGAAAATATGAAGCAAATAAAAGGAAATATGAAAAAGAATTATTACCTATCTGCAATCTACATAGGTAAGGATAAAATCTGCTAGTAAAAACCCTCAGCGCTTGACAGTGATACCAGGGAACTTTACAATCATAATGGCTGAATGAAACTCTCGTAAAAATGCACCATGAGATTGAAATTAAAATGAGAGAAGGGAAAAAAATACTCGGGCGAAAATCCCCCCCTGCCTATATTCATCATCCTGTTATAATAGTTATTGTTGCCTGGGATAAAGCGATGGGAAGAGGCTGTAAACTCAGATAATAAAAAATCAAATAGGCTTTAAAGTCGTAAACGCCCATAACGAAAAAAGAAAGAAAGAAAGCTCTCTCTTTCTCTCTCCACGTCGGTAGTTCCTAAAGGTATTAAAATGGGGCTTTTAGAAGAACAAGAAAAATCCTTTGTTTCAAGAAAAAAAAAAAGAAAAAAAAAATCAAATGGGTAAATAGTACCTAGTAGTCTTAGTCTAGTGATCTAACTGAGAAAGCTTCATCTTGCGTCCTCACCTCACAAAATAAATTCCTCCAAAGGCTCAGTTCCGAAATTTCAACGTTTTTAAAGCATCTTCTCAATGATTTCACAACAATTTCCCCATATTTAACTCACATTCAACTAGTAAAGTATAACATCACACTTTTCGAGAATTGACCACTGTGTCAGTGTCACTGTATCCATCTACTTCAAAGAAAGGCAAAGACCTTGCAGAACCATAGCATGAACGCACGTGTACATTGTAGGTAAAGTTACTAAACATCCAAAGAAAAGCTAGGATCATGAAATGCCACAAACTTTTCTGGTACCTTGTTCTAGGTACTTTGTTGTTTTCCTTTTAATAGGGGTAAAGTTACTAAACATCCAAAGAAACGCCACAAACTTTTCTGGAACCTTGTTCTAGGTACTTTGTTGTTTTCCTTTTAATAGGTACCAAATATTGTAAGTGTGGTATAAAGTCTGTTTCTGCCTCCCTGCCATTTATGTACCTACTGCTAAGAAATCTGAGAAAAAATTGTGTGTATTTAAATTGAAAATAGAACACCCTGTATATTGAGATGAAACACGTCACATATGAACAAAGGAATTTCAGGATTTAGAACTATTGAAATGAACAAAGGACATTCAGGATTGAGAACTATTGAAATGAACAAGGACATTCTATTTATTAAACTTTATTAAAACTTCCAATACAGTGGGGAAAGGGTTCTATACCTAGTTATAAGTAAAGTTTCGGTTATACTTCAAAACAAATTAGGCAGGTACATAGGTACTGATTTTCTGTAATCACTACGGGCTAAAAAATTCCCGGAGGGACGGACCCTGCTTGTTATCCCTAAAAAAAAGGTAGGTAGGTAGGTAGGTAGAAAAAAAATCAGGTATAGAGATGGGTGATTGGGTATGATAGTTAGTTACAATATGATCCTGTAGAAAGGTAGCTATGTATTTAGTACATATATGTGTACCTAGGTAGTTATGTATGTAGTATGTACAATTTTATTGTACATAGTGTAGGTATGAACATAACATAAAAATGTTCGTGGTATTGCGGTAGAGCTAGGACAGGGGTTTCCAACTTCCATGTGTATGCGGGCCACGTGCTACATTGGGAGGCACTCCGCGGGGCACATAATTATTATGGGTGTACATAGGGGAGCATTCACCAAAGGGGGTCAGTTTCGGTAGGTAAGTTTGTACAAATCCCAAAAAGCTTCACGGGCCACGAAAATGGTCTGGCGGGCCACATGTGGCCCGCGGGCCGCTTGTTGGAGACCCCTGAGCTAGGATAACTATTTCCCATACTCCTCTATAAATGTTAACCCAGTATATCAACCATACACATACACATATGAATACCTGTACACTTATACCACTCGCACAATTATCTCTATATATTTCACCTTTATTGATATGAACCTCTTCTACTTCCTCCTGCTCTTCCTCTATCGTCCTTTCTTTCTCTCTCTCTCTCTCTCCCTTCATCCCCCTCTTTCTCTTTCCCTCTCTTCCTTCTTCCCGCTCTATCTCTCTTCCTCCATCCCTCTCTTTCACTCTCTTTCTTTCTCGCTCCCGATCTCTCCCTCTCGTAGTAAAATTCTCCGATTTCATCAGAATAAAGTTTCGCTCCTCAATGGGCATTGAATCCGAGACCTCCTCTTTACCAAGAAAAGATCGTGTTATTGAACTCTAGTAAGCACTAGGCAGCCATATTTATCGAACATGTTTTATTACAATTTACTCCTTATAAAGCGGATATTAATAGACCGACTCGTTTAACAGGAAAAAAGCCCCCAGGAAGGCTTTTTATCCTGGATACCCCACGGAGCGTCAATGTCACCAGAGGACATTATGAACGGATTAAAATACCCTGTTAGGTTTATACATCGATTATCAATTAAGTTTATTAGGCTTTAAATATTATGAGGGGCCCCATATTGTTTTTCAATATGCTCGGTTGATGGCCATTTTCTATAACGATCGCCTAGGAGGGAGGGAGGGAAACTTTATTTTTAATATTTTTTTAATACGAGAGGATTATGGTTCCCCTTCCTTTCTCTCTCACTCCCTCCTCTTTCTCACCCTGTTAGGTTTATACATCGATTATCAATTAAGTTTATTAGGCTTTAAATATTATGAGGGGCCCCATATTGTTTTTCAATATGCTCAGTTGATGGCCATTTTCTATAACGATCGCTTAGGAGGGGAGTGGGGGAAACTTTATTTTTAATATTTTTTTAATACGAGAGGATTATGGTTCCCCTTCCTTTCTCTCTCACTCCCTCCCCTTTATCTCCACCTATCCCTTTCTTTCCCTCTTTACCGAGGTATATCATACTACTCGACATGCCATATTAAAGAGTGTGTAAGAGAGAGAGAGAGAGAGGAGGGAGGGAGAGTGAGATAGGGAAGCTCCTACTCTAAGAGCAAGTATAAAGGTAATCTTTCCACATTAATCAAAAGTTGAACTTTTATTTCTGCGCGATTACATTCTCCCCTCTCTCTCTCTCTCTCTCTTTCTCTCCCTTTCTTTCCCTCTTTACCGAGGTATATCATACTACTCGACATGCCATATTAAAGAGTGTGTAAGAGAGAGAGAGAGAAAAAGGGAAAAAGAGATAGGGAAGCTCCTACTCCAAGAGCAAGTATAAAGGTAATCTTTCCACATTAATCAAAAGTTGAACTTTTATTTCTGCGCGATTACATTCTCCCTCCGCTCCTACTCCAAGAGCAAGTATAAAGGTAATCTTTCCACATTAATCAAAAGTTGAACTTTTATTTCTGCGCGATTACATTCTCCCTCTCTCCCTCTCTCTCCTCCCACTTTCCTTTTTCTCCCTCTTCCCTTCTTTCCTCTTCCTCTCTCTTCCTTCATCAACAATATTCTTAATCTCTCTCCGACCTCTTTCTCTCTCTCTCTCTCTCACTTCATCATATAACGTTTTACTGGATCTTTTGTAAGTTCTACAAATGAACAAAAAAAGTACTTCGAGAATTTAAATGCATGCCACAAGAATTAACAGGACAGACCACTTGTATCCCCTGAGCCATAGTTTGGACACCACTGAGCTTCCCGATATTATATTCCCTTGTAATTCGAGATCCCACATGAGGCGTCAGTTATATTGCTAGGTCATTAGATACCAGACGAGGAAATCCCAAGGGACTCGGGTTCGAATCCGGACTGGCGTTTTAGATTTTGACTAATTGGGGAAATGTCTTTTTGCCCATTTCAAAGTAGGTAATATGAAGAATATCGAGGGGGGAGAGGAACTTACCAAGTCGTAGGTCATTAGATACCAGACGAGGAAATCCCAAGGGACTCGGGTTCGAATCCGGACTGGCGTTTTAGATTTTGACTAATTGGGGAAATAAATGTCTTTTTGCCCATTTCATAGTAGGTAATATGAAGAATATCGAGGGGGGGAGGGGAACTTACCAAGTCTTATGATGAAAACTGTAGCAATGTTCAGTTCAAATTAAATAAGTTATGTCCGCAGTTAGATCAAGACTCGAACTCTTGTTAAGTCAGAGAAACTCTTCACTATCACCTACTTTAGTTGACTACATGACTCTCAAACTCTCATGTGACTTTCTGTAGCCGTAGAGCATACAATATTTTAATCAAAAGCGTAGAGAGTTTCGAGCTTCGGAAATTTAATTCAGGACAATAATAATGCAAAGCATAAAAGCATGCTGAGAAATAAAAGACAAGAGAATGTGAAATGAACAAGATATGAAGATACTACGGTGGCAGAAGAGAGGCAGAGAGACGGGAAAGCTTGACAAAAAATTGTCATTACAAAACATATTTGAAGAAAATTTGAAAAGAAGGAAGACAAGATTAAGACAGAGATGATGAACTAATGGAGGAAGAGAAGAGGGAGGTATAACGATGCAGAACTGAGAACTGTTTACTGTTCATTAAGATCTGAAAGTTTTGCTGCGACTTAATGGCCTGAGATGCTCTCAGCCTCTTTTGTCCCTGTGCCCTTTGAAATTACGAGTAAGTAGACTATTGTAGACATGCTGCGACTTAATGGCCTGAGATGCTCTCAGCCTCTTTTGTCCCTGTGCCCTTTGAAATTACGAGTAAGTAGACTATTGTAGACATATAGGTTTGTAGATACCTACCTATCACATCAGCAATAGTGTCAGAAATCGTGAAACTGGCGCCGATAGCACGTTGAATGCACCTGTTCCAAACAGAATAATAAAGTTAAGCAATGTTGTGCCGGTTGCGGGTATGTAGTTGGCAAGTTGGCATCAGGAGGGGTGATTGCTAGGTCATTAGATACCAGACGAGGAAATCCCAAGGGACTCGGGTTCGAATCCGGACTGGCGTTTTAGATTTTGACTAATTGGGGGAATTTTTGCCCATTTCAAAATAGGTAATATGAAGAATATCGAGGGGGGAGGGGAACTTACCAAGTCGTATGATGAAAACTGTAGCAATGTTCAGTTCAAATTAAATAAGTAATGTCCGCAGTTAGATCAAGACTCGAACTCTTGTTAAGTCAGAGAAACTCTTGACTATCGCCTACTTTAGTTGACTACATGACTCTCAAACTCTCATGTGGCTTTCCGTAGAGCATACAATATTTTAATCAAGAGTAATGTCCGCAGTTAGATCAAGACTCGAACTCTTGTTAAGTCAGAGAAACTCTTGACTATCGCCTACTTTAGTTGACTACATGACTTTCAAACTCTCATGTAGCTTTCCGTAGAGCATACAATATTTTAATCAAAAGCGTAGGGAGTTCTGAGCTTTGGAAATTTAACTCTCTCTCTCTCTCTCTCTCTCTCTCTCTCTCTCTCTCTCTCTCTCTCTCTCTCTCTCTCTCTCTCTCACTTCATCATATAACGTTTTACTGGATCTTTTGTAAGTTCTACAAATGAACAAAAAAGTACTTCGAGAATTTAAACCTATGAAATAAACAAGGACGTTCAGGATTTAGAACTAGGTATTGAAATGAACAAGGACATTCAGGATTGAGAACTATTGAAATGAACAAGGACATTCGGGATTCAGAACTATTGAAATGAACAAGGACATTCCAAGCATGCTGAGAAATAAAAGACAAGAGAATGTGAAATGAACAAGATATGAAGATACTACGGTGGCAGAAGAGAGGCAGAGAGACGGGAAAGCTTGACAAAAAATTGTCATTACAAAACATATTTGAAGAAAATTTGAAAAGAAGGAAGACAAGATTAAGACAGAAATGATGAAGTAATGGAGGAAGAGAAGAGGGAGGTATAACGATGCAGAACTGAGAACTGTTTACTGTTCATTAAGATCTGAAAGTTTTGCTGCGACTTAATGGCCTGAGATGCTCTCAACCTCTTTTGTCCCTGTGCCCTTTGAAATTACGAGTAAGTAGACTATTGTAGACATATAGGCATGTAGATACCTACCTATCACATCAGCAATAGTGTCAGAAATCGTGAAACTGGCGCCGATAACACGTTGAATGCACCTGTTCCAAACAGAATAATAAAGATAAGCAATGTTGTGCCGGTTGCGGGTATGTATGTAGTTGGCATCAGGAGGGGTGGACATTGGGCAATCGCATGCTGCTGGAATCGGGTAGGCTGTCACCGAATGGATGGTAAAATCCCGTCACTAAAGACCTTGGTAATTAGGTATACATAATGACATTAATCCCCTACCAAACAAACAAGCTTCACTGTCAATAGTGTCGGTACATCTACATAACAGTCTCATGAAAAAAGGAACAAAATCCTAAAAAAAAACTGCTCCACTTTCGTCATTTAAAAAAGGTCGCTCTCTTTTCCCTCTGCCTTCTGTCTTTCGTGCTCCTCTCTCATCTCTTTCTATTTGTTCCCCCCCCCCTATACTACACTCCTTTTCTCCTCCTTATTCTTGCCTTATATCTTTTTTGCTACCTTCCCTTCCCTTCTCCCTCTCCCCTCCACCTAAAACGCCTCCACTTCCCCCTCTTATCTCTTCCTACTCCTTCTTCCCCTCTTCCTCGTTTTTTCTCTCCCTCTTTAAAAAAGTGGTACCGAAGAGATTAATGGTTTAAAATAAAGCTGAAGAGGAGTGGAGTAGAGGAAAATATCCAATTTGATGACGATGTCATAGAATAAAAAATTGTCAAGGAAGAAAAAAATGCAAATGATTTTATATTGTCATGTAAATATGCCTTCATGAATACGTAAGGCAAAATATGAACTTCACTTGGGACGAAGACCAAATATAGGACAGCTTAAGGGTACACGCACACATAACCGTCACCGTATATTCTTATAGCGCGGTCAAACTTTCTTGACTTGGCGGGGCGGAGCGCTACCGCGCTCCTTAATTCTGTCTTCGTTCCGCTATCTCAAGGTGTGTCCACACACTGTTGATGGCCGTTGATCGATGTGCATCGAATGTGTGGTAACATCTTTACGGGCTTTACGTCTAGTTTGGTCCATATTACTTTACATTGGATCAATAAAAATTGTCAAGGAAGAAAAAAATGCAAATGATTTTATATTGTCATGTAAATATGCCTTCATGAATACGTAAGGCAAAATATGAACTCCACTTGGGACGAAGACCAAATATAGGACAGCTTGAGGGTCCACGCACACTTAAACGTCACCGTATATTCTGTCTTCGTTCCGCTATCTTAAGGTGTGTCCACACACTGTTGATGGCCGTTGATCGATGTGCATCGAAGTGGATCGATAACATCTTTACGGGCTTTACGTCTAGCTTGGTCCATATTACTTTACATTGGATCAAATGCAGAATAGCACTCTTATCCAGGACGGATACAGTCCGTAATATGGAACAAGCTAAACGTAAGGTGACGAAACGGAGACGGAACGTATCCGTGACGGACCTGACGGATAAGTGTGTCCCATAAAACACAAGCCATATATATGGCCCTGAACAAAACAAAGCGGATCTGTTCATCTCTTATCCAGGACGGATACAGTCCGTAATATGGAACAAGCTAAACGTAAGGTGACGAAACGGAGACGGAACGTATCCGTGACGGACCTAACGGATAAGTGCGTCCCATAAAACACAAGCCATATATATGGCCCTGAACAAAACAAAGCGGATCTGTTCATACCTTATGAAGTGTCCCATATTTAGGCCTTCCCACCAATTTGAGCTAACAAAATTACTCTCACTATATTAAAGGGCTGTTCCGCTAGTGATGTTTAAAGCGTCCCATTAAAGAAGACATTATTTTTAAAGAGCAACACTGTTCCGCTAGTGATGTTTAAAGCGTCCCATTAAAGAAGACATTATTTTTAAAGAGCAACACTGTAAAAACAGGGAGCTTTAAAAAATGATATAAATGAAATTGTCTCCTTGTTATGTAAATACAAAAGTGATGTTTTATAACAAGGACAATTCTTTTTTTTTAAGTTATATAAGTACATACCTACCTATTTATGTACATTCGTACATGTAATCAGTCGATATTTTCATATCAGCAAAACCCAACCGTGTGGGGTCGCCTTTAGACCAAGTTTAGCAGGTACCTAGCAAGGGTGCCTGAGGAACTTTCTACTAGTACTAACAAATAATTTTTCCTCCAAATCAGTGACGTCTGATGCCTTTTGGAATTTTTTGATTTTTTTTTTCCTTGTTTGCATCAGTGACGTGTGGTGCTTTTTTTTTCATGTTTCACTAAGCTAGTGAATTTCTTTGGGATTTTGTACGTGGGTATAGGTAGGTTTTATTTCTCTATCTCAATCTATGTGTGTTAATGTTTGTTGAATGGGTCAAATTTTATTGCGATTTTTACTATTTTCACCCCACTTGTAGATGTGTTAATGTTTGTTGAATGGGTCAAATTTTATTGCGATTTTTACTATTTTCACCCCACTTATAGATATCGGGTTGCGATTTCACTCTTTTCGACTCACTTTTATCGGATCGATTAATATGTCATTTTCGAGATCTAGAAGACTGTACCTACACACATTCTTGACACTTGACACACATTGAACTCAGGTGGTAGAAGTGGTTCATGAGATTAAAGCACAATTTTATTTTCAAACCAATATTTGTGAATAATCTTATCTTGAAATATGCCAAAGAAAAGTATACGAGTTCTTGACACTTGACACACATTGAACTCAGGTGGTAGAAGTGGTTCATGAGATTAAAGCACAATTTTATTTTCAAACCAATATTTGTGGATAATCTTATCTTGAAATATGCCAAAGCAAAGTATACGATTTTGACAGAACAGGTGATAAAATGACACCATTTCCAATGAGAAAAGAATGACAAGGAATCTGGAATATGAAGATAGAAAAATGTTATCATTGATGAAAATATTGTAAGTGTGGTATAAAGTCTGTTTCTGCCTCCCTGCCATTTATGTACCTACTGCTAAGAAATCTGAGAAAAAATTGTGTGTTTTTAAATTGAAGTTTGCGTTGTAGTGATTGGCTGCGGACGAAAGCTTGAAATTGAGACGCATCACCAGGTCACCAGGATTGTATTGAACATCTCGCACTGCCCCACGTTGGGCGCCAAACTATGCCAATCCATGAAGAGCATGGATGATGGAAATTAGTACCCTACACGCCTTACACTTGAATTTAGACCACGCTACGCCACTGGTCAGGGGCAAGATGGGCAGCTTTGTTCGCGTGAATTCTATAGGAGTGTATTTTTAGACTGAATAGATGAACCCTGAATGGATAGGTAGGTATTTCGTATTTCTTCTAAGAAATTGAAATTTCCTTCATTCTATTTTGTCTTAATTTTTTTCGTCTTTCTGCTCCTTCTTGTTATTAATAATTTAGCATTTGGTCCTGTATTTTCCGGTCTGCCTCCATCCCTTACCTTCTTCTTCCTCCCCCTCCTCTTCATCTCTCTTGAAATCTTCCTCCTACTTCACAACAACGCTTGAGTTTCATGTGGGACATGAATCCTACCGTAAGAGCGATTCTGGTGAAATTGATTCTGTACGCAAAAGGTTAATAATTTAGCATTTGGTCCTGTATTTTCCGGTCTGCCTCCATCCCTTACCTTCTTCTTCCTCCCCCTTCTCTTCCTCTCTCTTGAAATCTTCCTCCTACTTCCCATCCTCTTTTTCCTTATCCTTCTTCTTCTTCTCCTTCAAATTCATATTTATGAGGTTGAAATTTTATTGGAGCGTGGTCAAATCGTACCCATCATTTCGAAAGAAGACTATCTTTTTCAGAATATCTTCTTCAAAATCTGTCAATTAAATTTTCGGGGGGTTCTCCAGTTCAAAATTATTACCCTGGAACTGTCAGCCGAAAAACATTCCCCAACCTTACCTTTCACCGTTCTTGACAGTCGTGGATATATTTTTGTTGTCTTCTGCAGTTTTAAAACTGCTGAATGGAACATCATGGATGTCAAAAACATTGTGATTATTATGATTGGTTTCTCTGAGATTTGTATGTTGTACTTCTTCTCCTGCCATGGTTTCAAATTCATCCGCTTTTCTACCCACCTTTTTCGATTCATTTTTATGTTGTCTTACTCATCAGATCTCTCTATTCCTTTCTTCCTCCTCATCCTCTTCTTGTTCTTCTTTCTCCTCTTCTTCTACTTCCTCCTCCTTTTCACTTTTTTCAGTTTCCCGATTTTGTAAAACATCATTTGGAACTAAATTAATCATCGGTAAATTATTAATTTTGCGAATTCCTTCAATTTATTTCCTCCTCTTTCTTTCTCCATCTCCTCTCTGTCAGACACTCTTGAAATCATTGTTACATAATTTTATCTTTAAAAGATACAGTAGATACAAGGTTGAATAAACACTGGCATAACAACAGAAAGCTCGTACCGTAAATTTCCTTTCAGTTTGAATGCTGCAGCAATCTATTCTGAGAACGCCTCTTGAGTGCCCATAGGCCCAGGATGCTGAGGCACGTGGCATAAACAGAGATGTGGAAAAAAGAACAATTTTTTGGTTCAAGAAAAACTTCGCAAATTTTAGCCAATCAGATTAGTTATTTGAGAGTTAAACTTAAACCCAGTTTAAAGTCACTTTGTGGATCCGGTCATAATTCATTCTAGCAGGTCAAAATGTCTAAGCACAGAAGTGTGAAGACTGAAGATACTGCACCTACACATAACTAATGTTTCTTTTTTTTCTATTATCAAGTGAAACAAGAACAATTTTTTGGTTCAAGAAAAACTTCGCAAATTTTAGCCAATCAGATTAGTTATTTGAGAGTTAAACTTAAACCCAGTTTAAATAAGTCACTTTGTGGATCCAGCCATCATTCATTCTAACAGGTCAAAATGTCTAAGCACAGAAGAGTGAAGACTGAAGATACTGCACCCACACATAACTAATGTTTCTTTTTTTCCATTATCAAGTGAAATCAATCGAGGGAATCAAAAAAAAAAAAAAAAAAAAAAAAAAAAAAAAAAAAAAAAAACAACAACAACACACAGATTGTGTTATAATAAAGAGGTAGGTACATAATATTATGAGCTTCTCACTTCTCATGAATAACCCTCATGAACAATATTAAATAGCATATGTCAATGTTCCACACTTTCAAGTATGTGTAAGTCTAATTGGTAAGAGCAGAGATGTTGCAAATAAATAATCAGAGAAATAGGATAATAAGAACCTTAAAGCATGTGTCCCTTAAAAGTAGGGTTGGGACATCGACATCGATGTTTTGAAAACATCGATACATCGGAACAAAAACATCGATGTCAACATCGATGTTTTTCTTTCGATGGAAACATCGAACATCGATGTTTTATTTTTCGATGTTCGATGTTTATGGTTTACCACTGTGGAGTCTGTGGTTCCTCATGAAGTGGGATTTTTTTTTTTTTGTTTCCAAAAAAATTCCCTCGAACTTAAAATTTCCAATACGGAATTTACGCGAAAAGGACCATATATTACCGAAAATCCGAAAAACATCGAAATCCCGATAATATCGAACATCGATGTTTTTGATTACGATACATCGGATACTCGATATATCGAAGTTTAAAAACATCGATGTATCGAACATCGATGTTTTCGTCTCGATGTCCCAATACTAGGTTAAATTAGTAATTTAGGTTTATAAAATCATTGAAGTCGAAATATGACTCACAAAAAATTCGTTTTAACTCGACGACTACTCAAATATTAGGCGAGCGAGGAAAAGTTTTCTCTCCCGCAGTCTCTGCACTCTGTGTATTTCTTATGGTGATTTTAGCGATCAAAAACTGATCATATCTCAGGATCGATTTAGATTTTCGCAAAATCCTTTCTTATTGCACACTAGACCATAAAAGGAATATTCCTACCAAATTTCAATTTCTAGGTGTTGTGGTTCTAGAGATAGAGCGATCAGTGTGTGAACTATGAAATGTGAATGAGTGAATGGATCTCGTTCTTATAATATAAGATTGAAGTCGAAATATGACTCGAATTACTATAGGACTTGAAGACGGCCTTTTCCTGGAGAAATCTTCGCTTCAGTGGCTTGTAAAGAAAAAGATTTGTAAAATTTTCTCAAACCGATTGAGAAAATTTTACAAATCTTTTTCTTTGCCTTTTCCAGTTCCAACGGAGTTTGTGGCAGATTCTCAGTTTAACCCAATTTTCCTTGTAGGTAAGTAAGAAATAAATAGATACCGTCTTACGTACTGGAGTCCTGTGTGGTATTTCACGAGTCTTGAATACCGGAGTTCTAGGGTTCAATTCACCACGAGGCCGTAGTATTTTTCGCCTTAGTGCTTGGAATCTTGGATGCACTCAGTCTCATGAGGAACTTTGGCTGAGAAGCAACGTGCAATCAATTGCAACGTGATTTGACAAAGGTAAAGAAGATGAAATTTTGAAATGTTTAAATAGAGGACTAACTGTTCTAAAGTCTTGCAGCGAATACATAGGTAGATAGGTAAGTAGTAAGAATAGGATGCACCGAGGACCTTATGGATGTCACAAGTGATGATAATAACTCAAATGACATCCTATGTGCCGGTGTGAGTCAAGGGACTGATCTGGATTTGGTGACTCAGTAAAATTACTTTTCAATTCTTCATCAGCAATCTCCAATTCCTCAAAATTAAAACGACATCGAATTCAAAAAATTAATTCACTGAAAGAGTCTCATCTTTCGCGGAGCGCTTTGGAAAAGGTGTATGAAGCAGCATCTTTGAACATTATATTGGGAATAAAGGGAGAACGGGCTCTAGTCTTGATTTTAAATCATTACATGAAAGTAAAATCAAAAGTCCAATTGAGAATCTCACCCCTTCCAACCTTGTTTTAGTTAAGTAGGTACTGTAACACAACTTTTTTCCAAGCTTGAAAAAAGTTTTTCCAACTTCAGAGCTGATGGCTAGCAGATAATTATTTTGAAGTTATTATAAATGTATAATTATATAAAAAAAATATAATAGATCAATTGCGCTTACTTGGGTGATGTTTCAAAGTCTAACACTCGTATTTATGAACAAGAATGATCGTTCTTAGATCAGTCTCAAGTCAAAATTGACCAATCAAATGCCTTAAGACTATGCTTAGCACGAACTTAAGAGCCAGCATTTTGTTCATAAATATGGGTGATAGAGCAGGAAAAATGAGGACCAACGGAATTTTTCTTTTTCTTCTACGACTTCTAGATACCGAGATAAATCGATTTAAAAAATACCGGTAAATCGTGAACTTTGAGGTCACGGCATACGCTCCCGTAGGCGATGACGTCACATCAAATGTCCCGACCAAAGCTCCCTCGCAGGCAACGCATTAATGTGTTTGTGCGCATACGTTTCTGCGCAGTTCTTTCTGCTCCTCCGCTAGCGAGCTGACCAATCAAATGCCTTAAGACTATGCTTAGCACGAACTTAAGAGCCAGCATTTTGTTCATAAATATGGGTGACGTCACACATATTTGAACTCTTTCATTAGAACGGAAAATAAAAATTGAATTTTCGACCTTTCACAGTTATTTTTTCAGAGTTTGGACCTCAGATTTGGATTTTTCCCAACTTTTTACATAGGAATCGACCATTTATTTATATTTTTTAGCCATTTGCAACTGCTCCATTGTAATACCATTTATTACAAACTTTAGTAAAGAAGATGAGGAGGGGGATCGCCACTGTTAAATTACTATGATTGAGACTAGGTACGCCAGTCAAATACAACTTTGCTTGTCCAAACTTAGTCCAGGGTTGAAAAAAAATATAAGGGAAGAGGGAGGGAGAAAGAAAGAGAGACAGACAGAGAGAGAGAGAGGAGAGAGACAGACAGAGAGAAAGAGAGAGGAAGATAGAGAGAGAGGGAAAGGAGTGAAAAAGAAAATGGCAGAAAGAGAGGGGTCGGTAACACAGGAGCAACTTTGAGTCTAGGAGTGAAAAAGAGAGAGATAGGGAGAGAGAATTGACAGAGAGAGGGAGGGAGAGAGATAGATAGAGGGAGACTTTTTACATAGGAATCGACCATTTATTTATATTTTTTAGCCATTTGCAACTGCTCCATTGTAATACCATTTATTACAAACTTTAGTACTCGTACAGAAGATGAGGAGGGGGATCGCCACTGTTAAATTACTATGATTGAGACTAGGTACGCCAGTCAAATACAACTTTGCTTGTCCAAACTTAGTCCAGGGTTGAAAAAAAATATAAGGGAAGAGGGAGGGAGAAAGAAAGAGAGATAGACAGAGAGAGAGAGGAGAGAGACAGACAGAGAGAAAGAGAGAGGAAGATAGAGAGAGAGGGAAAGGAAAGGAGTGAAAAAGAAAATGGCAGAAAGAGAGGGGTCGGTAACACAGGAGCAACTTTGAGTCTAGGAGTGAGAAAGAGAGAGATAGGGAGAGAGAATTGACAGAGAGAGGCGCCACTGTTAAATTACTATGATTGAGACTAGGTACGCCAGTCAAATACAACTTTGCTTGTCCAAACTTAGTCCAGGGTTGAAAAAAATATAAGGGAAGAGGGAGGGAGAAAGAAAGAGAGACAGACAGAGAGAGAGAGGAGAGAGACAGACAGAGAGAAAGAGAGAGAGAGGAAGATAGAGAGAGGGAAAGGAAAGGAGTGAAAAAGAAAATGGCAGAAAGAGAGGGGTCGGTAACACAGGAGCAACTTGGAGTCTAGGAGTGAGAAAGAGAGAGATAGGGAGAGAGAATTGACAGAGAGAGGGAGGGAGAGAGATAGATAGAGGGAGAGAGAGAGAGTTGACGTGGTGGCAGGATTTTTTTTTATTTGGAGAAACACCAAAACAAACAAACTTTAAAAGCTGTTTTTTCTTCTCCTTTCCCTCTCTCTCTCTCCTCCCTCTCTCTCTCTCTCTCTCTCTCTTTCTCTCTCTTTCTCTTACTCACTGCTCTTTTCTTATTTCCTAGTGTTTGTTTAAGATCTTTATCATGTCTTCTATATATTTTGGATCAACAACTATGACTGTCACTCTCTTACTGCTACGAACTTCAGGCTTTCCATCTTCGCTCTTTCTTCCCCTTCTTCCCCGCCTCGTTTTCTCCCTCTCATATTTTCTATATTTTTCACTCTCTTTTCCTTCTACACCGTGAAAGCTTTATGGTAGAGATAAACACACATTCTGCAATTAGGTATATTTACATAATGAAAGATGGCTCTCAAACTTCTATGTATGTAGTTAAATAGAGAGAGATAAATGAATAGAGAGAGATAAATAGAGAGTAAATAAATAGAGATAAATAGATAGTTGGTAGAGATAAATGAATCGGTAGATACCATTCAAGCATTCCCTGAAGAGTTATTACCTGCTATCTGAACTTATACAAAAGACAGAGTAGTCGGTAGACAGTAGACAGGCAAATAGGTATCTTTTCAAACCAACTGTGACGTTCTTCGCAACATCTTTCACAGAAAAGTACCCAGTGTCTAGCCAGACTAGAGCCTAGGAAGCTTGAAAGGTTACATACATTACATTGAAATGGGGGACTTTTCCAATGAAATTCCTGTATGCAGAGTCCAGTATGTAGGACTATTGCCTGATGCGTCCAAAAAGCTTGGAGGTAGCGCGCCTGCCTTTTAAGCTCTAGGCCGCGGGTTCGATTAATCGACTCTCACTTAGAAAGAACTTTATTCTAAACACATAAGGTTCGTTCTCAGAACATCTGGCTTTCTCCTACCCTGTCTTCTGTCTTCCTTCTCTCTTCGACTTCGGGACCAATAAGACTTCCGTTGTCACAGTTCCCTCTCCTCAAAAAAGAAATATCCAAATACCTTAAGGTGCAAGACGTGTAATTCCACCAACCAGAGGACGGTGAGTAGACAAAGAGCTCAAAAAAAGGAATTAAGAAAGAGCAACACTGTAAAAACAGGGAGCTTTAAAAAAATGATATAAATGAAATTGTCTCCTTGTTATGTAAATACAAAAGTGATGTTTTTATAACAAGGACAATTCTTTTTTTTTTACTTTCTATTTTTAAAAAAAGTTTATAAGTACATACCTATTTATGTACATTCGTGCATGTAATCAGTCGATATTTTTCATTTTCATATCAGCAAAACCCAACCGTGTGGGGTCGCCTTTAATGTCACTGTATCCATCTACTTCAAAGAAAGGCAAAGACCTTGCAGAACCATAGCATGAACGCACGTGTACAATGTACATACCTTCGAGAGATCATTGTAGGTAAAGTTACTAAACATCCAAAGAAACGCCACAAACTTTTCTGGAACCTTGTTCTAGGTACTTTGTTGTTTTCCTTTTAATAGGTACTTATCCACCTTAATCACCTTTAGACCAAGTTTAGCAGGTACCTAGCAAGGGTGCCTGAGAAACTTTCTACTAGTACTAACAAATAATTTTTCCTTCAAATCAGTGACGTGTGGTGCTTTTTTTTCATGTTTCACTAAGCTAGTGAATTTCTTTGGGATTTTGTACGTGGGTATAGGTATTGGGTTTTATTTCTCTATCTCAATGTATGTGTGTTAATGGAGGAGATATAATCTCTGAGAAAAGCTAACCGAGAAAACTGCTTCAAGAAAATGATGATAGAGCGAAATGAAGGAGAAATAGAGAGAGAAGAATAAGGAGCTACAAAATAAAAGTCGGTAATTTGATCTTTAAGAAAACCTTTGAATGGCAGGGAGCATTTTTTCCCCTCCTCTTGTTCTTCTCCTTCTTCTTTCTGTACTCATTAGTTTCATCTTGCAATTCTCCTCCTTTTCTTTCTTCCCATCCTCTCTCCCTCCCTCTCTCTTTCCTCCTACCAATCTACCACCACAACCACAAGGTCCCTTTCTGTCTCTGCCATCTTCTCTTATTCCTGTCGGAGGACCTTTTACTCCCCGCGATAACCACTACGACCTAACCTTTAGGCCAGGCACTAACGTTCAGTTTTGCCTGTGACAGGCATAAGTTTGTCCAGCAAAACTGCCATGCAGAACCTGTCGTGAGTGCCCGGCCTTAAGAGCTTTATTATGTAGTAAAATTCTCCGATTTCATCAGAATAAAGTTTCGCTCCTCAATGGGCATTGAACCCGAGACCTCCTCTTTACCAAGAAAAGATCATGTTATTGAACTCTAGTAAGCACTAGGCAGCCATATTTATCGAACACGTTTTATTACAAGTTATCTAAAACTTTCTCGCTTTGAGTTCATAGGTCGTCGCGACAAATTTCAAGATCAGAGCTCATTTGAGTGAGAAAATGTGAAAAAATCCCGCAAAAACCAGTTTTTTTGGTTTTTTGGCTTTATGGTTTTTTGCACAAAATTTGACCCCCACTTTCGTGTTCCTGATAAAAAAAAAAGACCTTTAATTTGATATATAGGTCGACCAGGTTTGGATAAGTCCTTCTATGGGGACAGACAGACAGACGGACATATACTGACAGAGTGACAGACGACACCGAAGCGAATACAATAGTCCGTCCACTATAGATATCGGGTTGCGATTTCACTCTTTTCGACCCACTTTTATCGGGTCGATTAATGTGTCATTTTCGAGATCTAGAAGACTGTACCTACCTACACACATTCTTGACACTTGACACACATTGAACTCAGGTGGTAGAAATGGTTCATGAGATTAAAGCACAATTTTATTTTCAAACCAATATTTGTGGATAATCTTATCTTGAAATATGCCAAAAAAAAAAGTATACCTACGAGTTTGACAGAACAGGTGATAAAATGACACCATTTCCAATGAGAAAAGAATGACAAGGAATCTGGAATACCTATGAAGATAGAAAAATGTTATCATTGATGAAAATATTGTAAGTGTGGTATAAAGTCTGTTTCTGCCTCCCTGCCATTTATGTACCTACTGCTAAGAAATCTGAGAAAAAATTGTGTGTTTTGAAATTGAAAATAGAACGATTGAAATAGGAAGGGAGAGGAGAGGAAAGGTATCGTATATCAGGATAGATAATGAATTGTGCCAATTATATTGATAATGTCAGAATCCCCTGTTATTTTACACCACAGGATCGGAGGAGGGAGGGGAGGGCGAGAGGGATAAATCGGGAGAAGATTGGGAAGGAGAGGGGTGAGATAGGGAGGGGGGTTACCTGATATAAAATTTATATCTCACCGAAGAATAGGTATACGTATGAATGTAGAGTCGTACCAACTATTCTGTCTTATTTTCGTCATATACAGGGTGTACCTACTTAGGTGTTACCTACATTTTTTTTTATTTTTCAAATGGGGAACGGAGATTTCCACTAATATATTTTTGGTACCTATAGAATTTCCGAAAACGTCGTTCTTTGTCACCATTGCAGATATTTATTTAAATTTTTTTTTTTGAAAAATAATTATAGGTAGGTAATTGCCAATTCACCGTGATGTTGTTGGGCCATATTTTGAAAAATAATAATTATAGTTGACAATTTATCATGTTGCTGCCATGCCGCGTTACTCTATTCCGTGATGTTGTTGGGCCATATTTTGAAAAATAATAATTATAGTTGACAATTTATCATGTTGCTGCCATGCCGCGTTACTCTATTCAAAACCAGAAGTTTCCATAAATTCAAACCTTTGAGGGAGAGAGTTTTCCAAATTAATATTTCGTCCTTTGCAACGTCTCCAGTTTCCCAATCATCATGTGCTCACTAGAGAATCCATTCCAGGCAGATACACAATTAATTTGAATTTCCGAGGTTCTGCATGGCAGTTTTGCTGGACAAACTTATGCCTGTCACAGGCAAAACTGAACGTTAGTGCCTGGCCTAAAGGTTAGGTCGTAGAAAACGCCGCAGATATTAACCCCGCCTAGTGGTTATCGCGGGGAGTAAAAGATCCTCCGACAGGAATAAGAGAAGAACGCAGAGACAGAAAGGGACCTTGTGGTTGTGGTGGTAGATTGGTAGGAGGAAAGAGAGAGGGAGGGAGAGAGGATGTGAAGAAAGAAAAGGAGGAGAATTGCAAGATGAAACTAATGAGTACAGAAAGAAGAAGGAGAAGAACAAGAGGAGGGAAAAAATGCTCCCTGCCATTCAAAGGTTTTCTTAAAGATCAAATTACCGACTTTTATTTTGTAGCTCCTTATTCCTCTCTCTATTTCTCCTTCATTTCGCTCTATCATCATTTTCTTGAAGCAGTTTTCTCGGTTAGCTTTTCTCAGAGATTATATCTCCTCCTCCTCTTCCTCTTTTCTCATCCTTACTCTTTATTACTCTATTCTTAACAGAGCTTTTCTTCCTCACCTACCTGTTCTACCTGAGCTTCTCTCCTTAAATTCCTTTTTTGAGCTCTTTGTCTACTCACCGTTCTCTGGTTGGTGGAATTACACGTCTTGCACCTTAAGGTATTTGGATATTTCTTTTTTGAGGAGAGGGAACTGTGACAACGGAAGTCTTATTGGTCCCGAAGTCGAAGAGAGAAGGAAGACAGAAGACAGGGTAGGAGAAAGCCAGATGTTCTGAGAACGAACCTTATCTGTTTAGAATAAAGTTCTTTCTAAGCGAGAGTCAATTAATCGAACCCTTTCTAAGCTACTTCCAAACTTTTTGGACGCAATAGGCAATAGTCCTACATACTGGCGGAGTCCAGGAATTTCATTGGAAAAGTCCCCCATTTCAATGTAATGTATGTAACCTTTCAAGCTTCCTAGGCTCTAGTCTGGCTAGACACTGGGTACTTTTCTGTGAAAGATGTTGCGAAGAACGTCACAGTTGGTTTGAAAAGATACCTATTTGCCTGTCTACTGTCTACCGACTACTCTGTCTTTTGTATAAGTTCAGATAGCAGGTAATAACTCTTCAGGGAATGCTTGAATGGTATCTACCGATTCATTTATCTCTACCAACTATCTATTTATCTCTATTTATTTACTCTCTATTTATCTCTCTCTATTCATTTATCTCTCTCTATTTAACTACATACATAGAAGTTTGAGAGCCATCTTTCATTATGTAAATATACCTAATTGCAGAATGTGTGTTTATCTCTACCATAAAGCTTTCACGGTGTAGAAGAAAAAGAGAGTGAAAAATATAGAAAATAGAAGAGGAAGAAAAGGAGGGGGAAGAAGGGGAAGAAAGAGCGAAGATGGAAAGCCTGAAGTTCGTAGCAGTAAGAGAGTGACAGTCATAGTTGTTGATCGAAAATATATAGAAGACCTGATAAAGATCTTAAACAAACACTAGGAAATAAGCAAAGAGGAGAGAGTAAGAGAAAGAGAGAGAGAGAGAGAGAGAGAGGAGAGAGAGGGAAGGGAGAAGAAAAAACAGCTTTTAAAGTTTGTTTGTTTTGACCTTTGTTTAAAAAAAAAAAAAAAAAAAAAAAAAAAAAAATCAAATGGGTAAGTAGGTAGGTACCTACCTAGTAGTCTAGTGATCTAACTGAGAAAGCTTCATCTTGCGTCCTCACCTCACAAAATAAATTCCTCCAAAGGCTCAGTTCCGAAATTTCAACGTTTTTAAAGCATCTTTTCAATGATTTACTACAATTTCCCCATATTTAACTCACTTTTAACTAGTAAAGTATAACATCACACTTTTCGAGAATTGACCACTGTGTCAATGTCACTGTATCCATCTACTTCAAAGAAAGGCAAAGACCTTGCAGAACCATAGCATGAACGCACGTGTACAATGTACATACCTTCGAGCCTTCGAGAGATCATTGTAGGTAAAGTTACCAAACATCCAAAGAAACGCTAGGATCATGAAATGCCACAAACTTTTCTGGTACCTTATTCTAGGTACTTTGTTGTTTTCCTTTTAATACTTATCCACCTTATGAAAGAAATACATACCTTAACCCAATAACTCCCCCTCGTATTAATGCTTCTCATATCCCTATGAACAAGAAGGAGATAACATGCACTACAGAGCATTTAATAATGGGATATTTATTAAACTTTATTAAAACTTCCAATACAGTGGGGAAAGGGTTCTATACCTAGTTATAAGTAAAGTTTCGGTTATACTTCATGTTGTGTTTGCTAGTAGGGCACTAGATAAGGTTTTGATTTCCTAACTAGCACTTTTAAAATCCTGCGTTTCTTTGGAAGGATTCTGATCCTGTTTGAGCCTTTTTGAAGTAGGAGCATTCTTCTTGTTCTTCTTTATACCTGGATACCCAGGCACCGCTAGGATTCTGATCCTGTTTGAGCCTTTTTGAAGTAGGAGCATTCTTCTTGTTCTTCTTTATACCTGGATACCCAGGCACCGCTTTTTTTCACTTTCTTTAAGCCCGCACTTAACAAAGGTCTGACAGGCATCAAAGGCTTTCCACAATCAGCAAAAGAAAACTTAGAAGTGTGACGTCACGCACAACTTTTCCCCTTTTTTTCTCCTCCTTTCTCTCTCAGTTTATTGTTTTTTCATTAACTGAAACCTTTTCTTTTTTCCGCACTTAACAAAGGTCTGACAGGCATCAAAGGCTTTCCACAATCAGCAAAAGAAAACTTAGAAGTGTGACGTCACGCACAACTTTTCTCCTTTTTTTCTCCTCCTTTCCAACCATACACATATGAATACCTGTACACTTATACCACTCGCACAATTATCTCTATATTTCACCTTTATTGATATGAACCTCTTCTACTTCCTCCTCCTCTTCCTCTATCGTCCTTTCTTTCTCTCTCTCTCTCCCTTCCGCTCTCTCTCTCTCTCCCTTCATCCCCCTCTTTCTGTTTCCCTCTCTTCCGTCTTCCCGCTCTATCTCTCTTCCTCCCTCCCTCTCTTTCACTCTATTTCTTTCTCGCTCCCGATCTCTCCCTCTCTCTTCCTCCTCTGCCTCATCCTCTCTCTCTCTCTCCTTCTCTTCCCATTTTCCCTCCCTTCCATTTCCCTTTTTCATGAATTTATATTTTATTATTATTTTATCATTCTATGGCTTTTGCTTTTACTTTATTATTTTTACCTTATCATTTTCCTCCCTTTCTTTCTCTCTCGCACTCGCTCCCTCTCTGTCTCTCTTTTCCTTTCCCGCATTTCAATTTTCTATTTTTACCTACGTATTATTATCTTTCCGTAATTTATATTTTATTATTATTTTATCATTCTATGGCTTTTGCTTTTACTTTATTATTTTTACCTTATCATTTTCCTCCCTTTCTTTCTTTCCCGCACTCGCTCCCTCTCTGTCTCTCTCCTTTCCCGCATTTCAATTTTCTATTTTTACCTACGTATTATTATCTTTCCGTTTTTTCCTAGAACAGGGTTCAAAGGAACATCCCTACGTATACGAACATACAAATACGAAGGTAAAAGAGGGGATTCCTTCTGTCTCTCTCCTTTCCCGCATTTCAATTTTCTATTTTTACCTACGTATTATTATCTTTCCGTTTTTTCCTAGAACAGGGTTCAAAGAAACATATTATACGAACATACAAATACGAAGGTAAAAGAGGGGATTCCCTTTTACCTACGTATTATTATCTTTCCGTTTTTTCCTAGAACAGGGTTCAAAGGAACATCCCTACGTATACGAACATACAAATACGAAGCTAAAAGAGGGGACTCCCTCGTTGCATCATTGTCCAAGATATTATTGGCTTCGTAATCAGAGGGAGGGCTGATTAAAGAAGGGAAGGAGTCCCTAAAAGATCTACTCTGGATAGAGTGATTTATTTTAGGATGGAGAGCAAAAGTGTCCACGACCCACTATTTAGCACCAAATAGTGCAAAAGTAGAACAGGGTTCAAAGAAACATATTATACGAACATACAAATACGAAGGTAAAAGAGGGGATTCCCTCGTTGCATTGTCCAAGATATTGGCTTCGTAATCAGCTAATCAGAGGGAGGGCTGATTGAAGAAGGGAAGGAGCCCCTAAAAGATCTACTCTGGATAGAGAGATTCATTTTAGGATGGAGACCAAATGTGTCCATGGCCCGCTATTTAGGACCAAATAGTGCAAAAGGGGATTCCCTCGTTGCATTGTCCAAGATATTAGCTTCGTAATCAGAGGGAGGGCTGATTGAAGAAGGGAAGGAGTCCCTAAAAGATCTACTCTGGATAGAGAGATTCATTTTAGGATGGAGACCAAAAGTGTCCACGACCCACTATTTAGGACCAAATAGTGCAAAAGTTTCAATATATGATTTGCCTAGGCATGAAATACCTTGTATTATCTAAGGCATTATATAAAATGCCTAGAGTAGTTCGCGCTTCTCATTACTACCTATGTATGTTTCGATTCCCTCCCTTCTCACTGTACCCACCTCCTCACTATACTTACCTACCTACGTATGTTTCTATTCCCTCCCTCTCTATACCTCCCCTACCTATGTTTCTATCCCTTCCCTCACAAACACAACTGCTCGACGCACACACACCATAGTGGATATTACAGGATTTAGAACTAGGTATTGAAATGAACAAGGACATTCAGGATTGAGAACTATTGAAATGAACAAGGACATTCAGGATTTAGAACTATTGAAATAAACAAGGACGTTCAGGATTGAGAACTATTGAAATGAACAAGGACATTCAGGATTTAGAACTATTGAAATTTGAAATAAACAAGGACATTCAGGATTGAGAACTATTGAAATAAACAAGGACATTCAGGATTGAGAACTATTGAAATAAACAAGGACGTTCAGGATTTAGAACTAGGTATTGAAATGAACAAGGACATTCAGGATTGAGAACTATTGAAATGAACAAGGACATTCAGGATTTAGAACTGTTGAAATGAACAAGGACATTCAGGATTCAGAACTATGAAATCCAAGCTGAATATTTCCCTTTTTCCCATATAAATTATCTGACAGCCTTTGCAACAGGTGCTCTTTTCCAAAGCAACAAATAAAACCTCGCAAACAATGAGGAGCATATTTCATTTTAAGGAAAAATGTCAGGAGCAGAGAATCTACACCAGGGAGAGAGAGGGAGGAGGAGAGAGGGAGGGAGAGAGGAGAGGGAGGGGGAGGAGGGGAAAAACAAAACACCCATACACACACTCGAATAAAAGTTTGGTGCATATTTCTGATTATGAGAGAGATAAAGAGAAAGAGAGGGAGAGGGAAAGGGAGAGAAAAAAAGAGAGGTAGAGATAATTAAGGAGGTGGATAGAGAGATGGAGGGAGGAAGTGCAGGGAGAGGGAAGGGAAGAGAGGGAGGTGAGAGACGAGAAAGGGGTAGAGATAAGAAAACAGGGGGAGGGAGTGTGAAGGGAGAGGGAAAGGAAGAGAGAAAGAGAGGGAGCGAGATGGAAGGAGGTATGTAGGGAGAAGGAGAAAGAGAGGGAGGTGAGAGAGGAGAAAGGGGTAGAGGTAAGAAAAGAGGGGGAGGGAGTGTCGACGAAAAAAAATGATCAGCAAGACAACAAAAGTGGCTATCCTCTTTTATAAACTAACAATGCATTTCATTTTGATTGGAAAACTGGGAGTGAAAAATTCATTAGGTGGAGAACCATCCATAAGGCATGCAATTCAACTTCTGGATGGTTCTTTTCTGTATTGCTGTCCAATTGAGAATACCGGGATACGAAAAAAAAAATAAATAAAAAAATCTCACCCCTTCCAACCTTGTTCTAGTTAAGTAATCGCTATGCATTACGTTGAGCGATATGTAGGTGAGCAAAAGGAGCGGAGGAAAATTAGAACGAAAAGAAATGAACATTTGAACATATGTACCTCAGTGATATTGTATTAATGATACTGTGTAAAACATAACAAGGATTTTGCTTTATACGTGCTGTGTATCAGATGGGTTGGTATTGATACACAGAACGATTCAAGTGGAACCTATGCAAGGAGCTTAGCACATTGCATACTTGGTCTAGTTTTCAGGCGTTCATAAGATTGGAGTTGAACTTTAAGTGGCATAGATCCTTGATCCTGGTAGTCGCCTTGTAATATTTCGCTATTTAAGGCTAACGGGGAAAAAGCTCAAAAGGAGTTCGCGGTTCTCGATTAGTAATTTTAGCCCTCCTCTTTCGGCGGACGACTTCAAACACTTTTTTTTTCTCTACGCAATAATACTCGTGCTCCACGTACTTCATTTTTTTCCAATCTCTCCCAAAGTTCCATAAATCCCGGCGTGTTACCCCAGAAGCAGAGATAGGATCTTTTGTCTTGGCGAGGCGGCAGAATTATGAGGTGGCGTAGAATAAGGCTGATATGGAGGCACAATAAAACTCAATGGCCGGAAAATGATTTAAAGGCAATTGTTAGCAGGGGGACGGAGGGGGAGCTCTCTCTCTCTCTCTCTCTCTCTCTCTCTCTCTCTCTCTCTCTCTCTCTCTCTCTCTCTCTCTCTCTTTCTCTCCTTCTCCTATTCCTGGGCTAATTATATTTTATGTTTTTTGTATTTTTTTATCGCCAGTGGAGGCTCCAGGCATGGTCCAGATTTGTACATTATCACAGGGATCTCTAAAATAGAGCATGGTTTATCATAGGAATCTCTAAAATAGAGCATGGTTTATCACAGGGATCCCTAAAATAGAGCATGGTTTATCACAGGGATCTCTAAAATAGACCATTATTTATTCGATTTTTTAACCAAGGTTATCTATTTCCTTTCCTATACCATCTTGAAGGAACAAAGATTTTCGTCTTTTAAGTTAAGCAATTTTTGCGTTAATTTAAGACCGGTTTTAGCGTTACCTATGTTAAGCTACGCCGAGGAAGGCCAATAAATGGATGGGTGATTTAAACATTAGGTACAGTCGACTCTCGATAATTCGAAATTGGAGGGACCTGACTATTATTTCGAAATATCGAGAGTTTCGATTTACCGAGATGTTCGAATTAGCGAGAGAGAAAAAATGAAAACTTCGAATTGACAAGAGATTTGAAAAGAATGAAAAGTGTTCATAATATGAACTTGTATTTACTTATGTATGTTAGTTATTGTACATAATAATTATTGTTATTATGTATAAGCATATCTACCTGTTTATTTTTTATTATTATTATTATTTTTTTTTTTTTTAAGAAATCTGTTATTTTGGTTTGCTTTGTAGCAATAACTTGGACAATAGGCCACAATTTCTAAAATATGAAAGGATTTCTATAATGTATCAAGAGAAAAACATAAGAGGAGGGAGAGCGCAGAGATTAACAAGTTTAAACTGGAAATTTCGAATTATCGAGTGTTTTTGGTAGACAAACTTCGAATTATAGAGTGTTTTCTTTCTTGGTCCAATTCTTTTTACTTCGATTTATCGAGCGTACCAAAATGCACTGATTTTTTTCGAAATATCGAGAGTTTTTCAAGGGACCAGACAGTTGCTTCGATTTATCGAGAGTTTCGAATTATCGAAGGTTTGAATTACCGAGAGTCGACTGTATAAATTTCATTCCATTTTCTTTCGGTTCTTGTGTCCCTTTGCTTGGCACCTACCTGGTTTTTCTTCTACAATTTTGTTTTTAGACCTAAATTAAATCTAGGCCTTCTAATAGTTCTCTTATGGCGGATCTTACCACCGAGAGTTAACAAACACAGTGAAAGAGTTTTCTTTGATGTCACCCATTCGATTTACACCGCTCAGAATTTCTTAAACTCTGGATCAACTGAAAACCCTCTGTGCTAAGATCGGGCATTAGACGTCTTAGGCGTGAAAGTTCCTCTTAATTTTATGTTCCATGACGAGATATTTCTAGTTCGGAGTCAGTCTGTAAGGTCGATGTCCTATTCAACGACTCACACCCTATTTTTAATCTCTTACGCCCTATCTTCTCAATAGATTGCGTGCGATTCGTTTTTAAGTGTCTAAAGCTCTAAAAATAACTTCCAAAGTCAGGAAACTAAAAATAAACCTGTCTACTTGTCATATCCACCACACCCAGCTGAGTTTACTTAGAATGGCCTTGGTGGGACATTTTTTTCTTTCCTCTAAAAATAAATAAATTTCCCTCTAATTTGTTTACTTTTTACTGCTTTGTGCTTTCTGTTCGAAGTGACTTCAGAAGGAGTGAAATGCAATGTTGATAAAAATGCACTTATGTTAGCTCCAGGTGGAATGCACACTGGAGAAACGTGTTTCATGATACGCGTTGCATACAACGCAACGTGAGAAAGAAAAAGGGAGAGGGAGAGAGAAGGAAAGAATGAGAGAGGGAGAGAAAGAAAAGAATATAGGGAGGTTGAGAAGGAAAAAGAGGAAGGAAGATAAGAAGAGAGGGGGAAAGACAAAGAGAAAGGAATAAAGAAAAAGAGAGATAGTAGGAAAAAGAGGGAGGAAGTCGTATTTTAAACGATCTGTATCTGAAGTAGATATCCTAATATCTTATGACACAGAATTGAGTCTTCAATTTTATTCATAACTCCCGCTCCACATCCTCCTCCTCCTTCTCTTCCTCCTCCTCCTCCTCCTCCTCCTCCTCCTTCTTCTTCTTCTTCTTCTCTTATTATACCTCCTCCTCCTCCTCCTCCTCTTGATAAAGTGATAAGGCGAATGAAAATTTAATACAGAGGTAATAGTTGGGAGGGAGAGGAGGTACTCGAACTCTGCAAGCATCACTTCCGTAGTGGAAAAACTATACCGGGTGGTCAGTAAAAAACTTACTAGAGTTTTGAAACTAGAGGCCAAGTAAACTGTGGAAAACTCAGGAAAGACTTGAAAACTAAAAGTTAATTTCCCTAATAGTTAAGTTTTGTAAGAGAAAATCACAAGAAAACTCTAATACTTCTAAAACTCATTTGGTACGCACATAAAGGTAGTAGGTATCTCCATAAAAGAAATAATCAAAAATCTTGGTATATTCAAACAATGTTTGGTTAGATATAGCTCAAAAGGTCGAACAATCAACAGCTAGCAATTATTCTGAGTTCCAAAAAATCTTCTCAATCTATGTACCTAAGGTTATAAATTTCCGTAATATGAAATACCTGTCTATTGTTCTCTTTTTCGTGTATTCGCCTAATCCATTTCTACTCCTTCATCATCTGCTTTTGTTACTTCTTATTCTGTGGCTTTGTTACTTCTTATTCCTTCTCCTCCCTCCTCTTCTTCTTCTTCTCCTCCTTCTTTTTCTTCTTCTTGTTTCCTCCTTTTCTTCCGTTGCAAAAATAAGCAACTTTCCTAATACTTTGGTTTCCTCAGTTTAAGTAAATCCTTTCTCAGTTGAGATTTATCTATTGTTAGTTCTGCGAATGGTGCTCCTACTTTCGTCGGTATTTCTAGTTCTAGGGATCTATAGACCAAAGTTATTTTACGGATAAGGAAGCTAAAAATATTGCAAATGCGCAAACAATATGCCCACAGTTCGAACTATTGTGTAAATATTTGGGGTCAAAAGATGTTTACCAGACAAACAATTAAGAGTGTAAAATATCAACTAAAACTAGTTTACATAGGTATTATCTACCCCCATGGCTCTATTTGAAAATAATAATATATGTGGAGTAAAAAGTCGTTCGAGCTTTTATTTTCTCTCGTACGAGAGATATTTTCTTCCTTTGAAATGGTATAACTATTGAAGCAGACAAGCAGATTATGTACCCAGCTATGATGAAATCACCCTGTATGTAAATGGAGGATGAATATTCATAAAGTTGATTCCGGGATAATTGAACGCAAGAGGAAGAGATTCAAGTGGAGGGGGAAGAATGGGAGGGAGAAATGAACGAGAGGTGCAAGAGATAATGTGGGAAGAAACGACCAGGAGGGGGAAACACGGGGATGAAACGGGAAATCTGACAGCAGGACAAAATCTCACAAGTTCTAATTGGAAAAAAAAGGAAAAAAATCCCATCATCACTTTTTATTTCCTAGACTATATTTTTTTCTCGTTTTCTCTCCTTCCTGTTCCATAAAGGTGAACTTTTAATGCCAAGTCTGGATGAAGGTTGGTTGGATAATGAATTCCTAATTGTGGAACTTTATATTGAATTTACCTGGAACCCTTGGAGTAAATTTAATGCCTATTCCAGAGTTCTAAGTCCTGACTAGCACCTATCTATAGCTTTTAAAATTTTGAAAAAAGAAAATTGAGATTGCGGATTTAATATAAGAATTATAAGAGGAAGAAATGTGGAACTTTATATTGAATTTACCTGGAACCCTTGGAGTAAATTTAATGCCTATTCCAGAGTTCTAAGTCCTGACTAGCACCTAACTCTAGCTTGTAAAATTTTGAAAAAGAAAATTGAGATTGCGGATTTAATATAAGAATTATAAGAGGAAGAAAAAAAAATATCACAACTGCAGGATTAGCTCTGTCTGGATGTATCTTGTCTTTAGAAATTAGGGGATATTATTTCAAGGACCCTCACCAATGTGAAACAAGCCTAAGAGATAATGTTATCATTGCTATCTACCAATTTCACAACTGTAAATAGATAATCAAATCTGATCATAAATTTAAGCTAAAAGGACTTTTTTCTCAACTCACAATGTTAAAAGTGCTTCACCAGACAATGGTGTTCGCCAAATTCACTTTGAGCATCCCTGAGATTGAACCCCTATGTTCTTTTTCGAAAAAGAATTGTGAAGTTCTCCAACTTTATGTAACAGGTCACACAACTCTGCTGCTACTGCTTTCAGCATGAGCATTTTGTTTTTGCTCTTGGAACCAGAACGAGGACACAAAATGTGTAAAGGAATACTGTCGCTATAAGAACTAGCTCCCAAACCAAAGCCACTGAAGTTAAACAACGTACTACGTGGCCTATATCTGGAAGGGTATAAAAAATGTACCTAGGTAAATGCTAAATGTTAGGGCACTCGCAACGTAAACGGAAGTGGAGCTTGGGTAAAATTACGTACCGAAGGGTATAAAAAATGTACCTAGGTAAATGCTAAATGTTAGGGCACTCGCAACGTAAACGGAAGTGGAGCTTGGGTAAAATTACGTTCGGATCTAAAAAAAAAAGTTAAAATGGCTTTACACAAAAACACGAAAAAACATTTGAAGCGTAAAGCTTTTTTTTCATTTGATGAAAGTTCATAGCTAAAGTTCAAAGGGAAACTTTCGGCCTTTGATAAAGTTCATTCTGATCAGCTGGCATGACAAGTAAAATGGTCAAACAGCTTGGTTAGAGCTTTAAAAGCTTAAATTTGATGTTGGCAAGGACGTGTTTCAGGCTGATACCTCTGTGGAAATGTGGTACCTAGGAGGGAGTGAAAGAGGGAGAGAAAGAGAGAGAGAGAGAGAGAGAGAGAGAACGAGAAACAAACTGACACTGAAAGAAAGATGGAAAAAGCAACAGAGAAAGAGTGAGTCAAAGAAACGGAAAGAGAATGAGTGTGTGAGAGAAACGAAATAATATTAGATGCGATGTACGACTGAAACAAAGATAATGGTTTAGGCCAGCCTAGTTGAAAATGGTCAAACAGCTTGGTTAGAGCTTTAAAAGCTTAAATTTGATGTTGGCAAGGACGTGTTTCAGGCTGATACCTCTGTGGAAATATGGTACCTAGGAGGGAGAGAAAGAGAGAGAGAGAGAGAGAGAGAGAGAGAGAGAGAGAGAGAACGAGAAACAAACTGACACAGAAAGAAAGATGGAAAAAGGAACATGAGAAAGAGTGAGTCAAAAAAACGGTGAAAGAGAATGAGTGTGTGAGAGAAACGAAATAATATTAAATGCGATGTACGACTGAAACAAAGATAATGGTTTAGGCCAGCCTAGTTAGCTTGGTTGGTAGTGCGTCTGCCTTGTAAGCGCAAGACCGCGGGTGCGATTCCCGCCCGAGGCAGATTATATCCTGATGGGATAATGTTCGTTCTCAGAACGGCTGGCTTTTTCCTATCCTGTCTTCCCTTCTCTCTCCGATTTCGGGATGATAAGACCTTAGCAGTTACAGTTCCCACTGTCAAGCCTCTTTTAAAAAAAGACAATGATTTAAGAGGTTTGACAGAGGGAACTGTAACTGCTATGGTCTTATCGTCCCGAAATCGAAGAGAGAAGGAAGACAGGATAGGAGAAAGCCAGCCGTTCCGAGAACGAACATTATCCCATCAGGATATAATCCGCCCCGGGCGGGAATCGAACCCGCGGCCTAGCGCTTACGAGGCAGACGCACTACCAACTGAGCTAACTAGGCTGGCCACTCGTACTTTACCAACGAAAATACTCGTCAATGGCAACATTCTCAACCGTACAGAATGTGTTTAGGGACCTGATTTTTTCTCTAAAATTCATAAAAACGGAAAGAGGGACGGTAACCTATAATATATGATTCCTCCCTTTAATACCTACGTCCTACATTGTAGAAATGAAATAAATATAAAATCACTACCACGAAGATACCTACATCCCGGGGCGCAATAAATAGTCAAGTGCTATTTAATAGCACTGAGGATTGGGGACTTGGAATAGCAACTGCCCTCCGTTCCTCACTTCCGCCAGGATCCCCATTTTATCCCCATTCCCCCTGACTCCCGGTACTGTTTAGGTATCATTTCCATATTGAAACAATAAACCCTACTCCGAGTTACAGGAGCAATCCATATATTTTATACATCGGACAGTTTATATGAGTGTCTCCCAACCTGTGGCACTGAAACCCCCCGGGGACGTAAGTGGGGCCATTCTCGAGAGATATAGTGCTGTGCAGTACAACAGTGGTTCTCCACTTCTTCGAGGGACCCCACAAAAGGATAGTTTTAATATCTAGGTACATTCTACATCTTGAGGCTGTGGACAAGGCTTTTTTTCTAGAGGCCATGGGACTCATGGACCAACGCAGCCTGTAGAACACAGCAGTAAGGTTAAATATATGTACTTGTTACTAGACAGTCTATGTGCAACACTAACCCTTTTAAGAATGAGTTCTTGTTGAAGTCTTGAACCCCTAAAGGCACATATGAGCGCAAAAGTTTGAGAACCACTGATCTATGTCCAGGCTCATCCAACGCCCGTTTGAAAGTCAATGTTTCTCCCACTTGCTCCGTGATAAATGACTAACACTTGCTTGATACTTGAGCTTTTATTTATTTTTTTTTTATTATTATTATTTTTTTTTCTATTGTGTAGTATGTTTTTTTCTATTACTATCGTGTACTAAGCGGACAAATGGAAAATACGAGATTGCGTTGAAAAGCTCGAATCAAAGATCCTCCCTCCTTTGGCGGTTTTTGTGAGACCTATGGTGCTTCCACGATTACCATAATTATGACACCTAACTCAGAATGAGCCACGTGACTACCTCAAAATGTGAGCCCATAATACTGTTTTCTGGAGAACACTTCAAGTTTGCTCTTTCAAGATAGTTATGACTTATGACGATACCATCCGTGATGGATGACTACCTCAAAATGTGAGCCCATAATACTGTTTTCTGGAGAACACTTCAAGGTTGCTCTTTCAAGATAGTTATGACTTATGACGATAGCAATGATGGAGATGCAACTTGAAGAAGAATAAAGTAGAACACCATCTCCGGAAGTAGCTAATGCCATATGGTTCCGCTGCTCACTAGAATAATGTGGCACCACACTTTAGTACGGTTCTTGGTATACTCCTGCTATAACCCTTTTTCTTTCTAACTCCTAACTACCGAAGTAAGTATCTTCCAACTACCTGAGAGCTCCTAATACTCCTACTGCCATGGCCATACCAACCTACTCATTGCAAAACAATAAAAATAATTTCCAATGCATAACAACAGAAAGCTCGTACCGTAAATTTCCTTTCAGTTTGAATGCTGCAGCAATCTATTCTGAGAACGCCTCTTGAGTGCCCATGCCCCATAGGCCCAGGATGCTGAGGCACGTGGCATAAACAGAGATCAGGAAAAAAGAACAATTTTTTGGTTCAAGAAAAACTTCGCAAATTTTAGCCAATCAGATTAGTTATTTGAGAGTTAAACTTAAACCCAGTTTGAAGTCACTTAGTGGATCCGACCATAAATAAAATTATTCTAACAGGTCAAAATGTCTAGGCACAGAAGAGTGAAGACTGAAGATACTGCACCCACACATAACTAATGTTTCTTTTTTTTTCCATTATCAAGTGAAATCATCAAGGTAAGTACCGAAGAGGGGAGAGCAATTCAATTTTATGTCCCGTGCAATAATCAGAGTGGAACTCATGGCAATATCCATAATATCTCAACAGTGCGGAAGATAATAAAGGGTACCTACCTCTAAATGCGGGGGCACCTAATGCACTTATACTCTAATCTTCCCTTTCCCCTACCAGTGGAGGAGACATTAGGGAGTGCGTCTAATTAGTCGAATTATCCAACTTATCCTATAATTTAACCTTTCCCCTACCTGTGCGAGAGTTAATAAAAGGCACCAAATTTTATTATCCTTACAGTGGATGAAATAGCGGGGGTACCATATGGGTTAGAGGGGAGAGCAATTCAATTTTATGTCCCGTGCAATAATCAGAGTGGAACTCATGGCAATATCCATAATATCTCAACAGTGCGGAAGTTAATAAAGGGTACCTGTAAATGCGGGGGCACCTAATGCACTTAAACTATAATCTTCCCTTTCCCCTACCAGTGGAGGAGACATTAGGGAGTGCCTCTAATTAGTCGAATTACCAACTTATCTCAGATCTCTCTATTCCTTTCTTCCTCCTCATCCTCTTCTTGTTCTTCTTTCTCCTCTTCTTCTACTTCCTCCTCCTTTTCACTTTTTCAGTTTCCCGATTTTGTAAAATATCATTTGGAACTAAATTTATTCATCGGTAAATTATTAATTTCGAGAATTCCTTCAATTTATTTCTTCCTCTTTCTTTCTCCATCTCCTCTGTCAGACACTCTTGAAATCATTGTTGCATATTTTTATCTTTAAAAGATACAGTACAAGAATAGATACAAGGTTGAATAAACACTGAACCTGGTAGTTTCCTATTATAAGGCGTTCATACAATTTTGAAATTATTTAAGGTAGGTAGTGTTTAGGTAGGAAGATAAAGCGAGTGTTTGTCTATTTGTTACCTATATTAGCATTAATTCTTGATAATGTATAATAATTGTATATAATTAAAATATCAATCTGTTCTTCAGATCTCTGAACGAATTGAATTTTCTAACAATTTGAATATCTTTCAAAATTAGTTCAGTTGTAGGCAAAGCTTTGAGGGAAGTCAAGAGTAAAACAAAGAGAAGGAGAGACAAAGAAAATGAGGAAGACGACAGAGAGGAAGAGGTGAAAGGAAGTCACCATCCTATAATTTAACCTTTCCCCTACCTGTGCGAGAGTTAATAAAAGGTACCAAATTTTATCATCCTTACAGTGGATGAAATAGCGGGGATACCATATGGGTTAACATTATTATCTCTCTCACAAGAAAATAATATAACGTGCTGTGCACATTGCATAGTTTCCTATTATAAGGCGTTCATACAATTTTGAAATTATTTAAGGTAGGTAGTGTTTAGGTATGAAGATAAAGCGAGTGTTTGTCTGTTTGTTACCTATAATAGCATTAATTCTTGATGATGTATAGAATTAAAATAAAATATCAATCTGTTCTTCAGATCTCTGAACAAATTGAATTTTCCAACAATTTTAATATCTTCCTACGTTCCTACCGTAAACTTTAGAGAAATCAAAATTAGTTCAATTGTAGGCAAAGCTTTGAGGGAAGTCAAGAGTAAAACAAAGAGAAGGAGAGACAAAGAAAATGAGGAAGACGACAGAGAGGAAGAGGTGAAAGGAAGTCACCTTAGAAATCAAATACAATAGATACCTAGAAAGAGTAGAAGGTAAGAAAATAAAGAGTAAGAATATAGGGAGATGAGAAATGGAGAATAAAGGTGAAACAGGGATGATAAAACGAAGTGATGGAAAATCATGGGTTTTCCCACCATCTAAGTAGGTAGGTAATTGGAATCACAGAAAGTCCCATGTTCGATTCCCAGAGTAGACAACAAATTTAGGCGCTTTCCAATTCAAGTTATTGGAGCAATGAAAGGAATTGAAGGGATGAGAAATGGAGAATAAAGGTGAAACAGGGATGATAAAACGAAGTGATGGAAAATCATGGGTTTTCCCACCATCTAAGTAGGTAGGAAATTGGAATCACAAAAAGTCCCATGTTCGATTCCCAGAGTACAAAACAAATTTAGGCGCTTTCCAATTAAAGTTATTGGAGCAATGAAAGGAATCTAAGAAAGGACAATACTCTCTCTCTCTCTCTCTCTCTCTCTCTCTCTCTCTCTCTCTCTCTCTCTCTCTCTCTCTCTCTCGCCTTCTCCTATTCCTGGGCTAATTATATTTTATGTTTTTTGTATTTTTTATCGCCAGTGGAGGCTCGAGGCATGGGCGCATGGGTGCATGGGATGCAGATTTTTACATTATCACAGGGGTCTCTAAAATAGAGCGTGGTTTATCACAGGGGTCTCTAAAATAGAGCATGGTTTATTACGGGGATTCCTAAAATAGAGCATGGTTTATCACAGGGATCTCTAAAATAGACCATTATTTATTCGATTTTTAACCAAGGTTATCTATTTCCTTTCCTATACCATCTTGAAGGAACAAAAATTTTCGTCTTTTAAGTTAAGCAATTTTTACTACATAGGTAGGTAACTTAAATTACTGAATTGCCTTGTGGATTAGGCCGGTTGTAGCCTTGTTAGGCTGCATAATCCGCCATAATTATCATCACGATGTTTACAATATTTCTTATTTTTAATTCGACCATCTGAAACCAATCGTATGCTAGAAACAAGAAACCGTTTTCATGCCACTAAGCCACCATACAACTGTAACATTTGTTCAGGTAATTTTTTCTTCGTTATTCAAGAGAGGGGAAGGAGAGTTCAAGATAGGAAAGGTAGATTAGGAGAACAGTGAGCCGAAGAGGAGGTAGAAAGTCGAGGGAGGTTAAAATCTCAGGAGGCCGGCCTCCATTATTTCAGCAACTTTTTTTTACTATAATAAACTTACGTCTCCCATTTGATATTAATAACAGTTCATCATCATTAGGGTGCACGACTTTAATAGTTCCTCTACACTCTGCAATAGGGCCTGGAATTCCTAGTTTCCAGAAATAATACGACCTAACTAATCTTTTCCAATAGTGGGAACTAGAATTCGCAGTTCCTATAAATATCCAATTGAACTTGCAGTAATGCAGCCTGCATTATGCAATAATGCATTATGCAGTAATGCATTATGCAGGTAACTA
The DNA here is from genome assembly GCF_000475195.1 of Diaphorina citri. Classification (NCBI taxonomy): domain Eukaryota; kingdom Metazoa; phylum Arthropoda; class Insecta; order Hemiptera; family Psyllidae; genus Diaphorina; species Diaphorina citri. The sequence goes on along the minus strand of NW_007378871.1, from coordinate 8,673 downwards.
GGTACTAGGCACATACATATTTCTAGCCTTTCATGAGCATCCACACCCAGTGAAAATATTAGCCTGATATCCTCAATTGTCAACACTACAGACTTTATGTATATTCTAACCTAAATCCTAATATAGTTTGTACACCGTCATGTCGAACAATACCTCTCACTAAACCTGTCCTTTGCAGGAATTAAACATTTAGATGGAAATAAAAGATCCCGTAATCTCTTAACCTCGATGGTAATTTAACAGAAAAATCTGATTATCCCTTCCCTTATCACTGTTCCTATTCTAACTACCTTGGTAATCTCAGAGATTTTCAAACAACGGGGAAAAAGCTGAGGGACAAAAAATAACAATAATAAAATAAACGAAAGTTAATGTACTAATCCTAATTAATGCTTGTCCTACTTTTTTTAACAAAATTAAGTTTCCCCAAGAGGTATGAAAAATTCGAGTTTTTTTTTCGCTGTTGAAAAATTCTGTATTTCTTAATTAGTTAATTCAATATAAAAATATCTAATTTTGAAAAGTAAAAAAAAAATGGAGTTATCTAGGTACAAATGTAACAACATAATCCAATTCGATTTAATTTGTCGTCATATTTCACGAAATAAAAGTAGAATTTCCAGTTGAAATTAAGAAACTAAAATTTGAACTTGAACTAAGACCATTATGTAGTTGAGATTTGAGACCTAAAGGTACCAAAAACTCACAACTTGGCAAGTACTGTTGAAGGGCTTTTCATAAATTTGTTTACCTATTTATAATTTATAACCTGTTTATTGTAGGTGTAATGTTGTTACATATTGCATTGCAATTTACAATTCAACATGGCCGCGAGAGAAGCTAAATTAGAGGATGTTTAATTTTTCCCACTCACTTTATGAAACCCCCGAGTAAGAATTATCACGTAATTATCAGGGCCTGGAAAAAAATTTAAATTTAAAAAAAGGAACTTTATCAATTGTTAAAATTATAATAAGAGCTGGAAGGTTAAAATGATTTATAAACAGAGTGTGTAGGACAAGCTGCAAGGAAGTTTCTTATGATGTGAACGATTCGGGGGGGGGGGGGTTTATGTCGTAAATAGTTACGCGTTTATCGTGTGCGAAGTATCAAATAATTCTCAACTTGACCGGACGCGAACTGAAATGCTCCTTCTTTTTTAATGGGGGGGGGGGGGGGGCGCGGCGGGAAGTTTAGGGGGATGGTTATGTAGATATGTGATAATAAGGGTAGTTCGAGTGTGTGATAATAGATAGAGATATAGATGGCAACCAACTAGTAAGTTTTTGTGATAGGTTT
>NW_007378871.1:1985-7349 GCF_000475195.1 Diaphorina citri | reverse complement strand
GAGTTGAGGAGTGGGGGGGGGGGGGGATTAGATGTTATTAAGTATTATTAATAATATGTATAATAATTAATTGGACACTATGAAGTTGAGGTTTTCACAAAGACATTAGGCATAATGCCATGATTGATAAAAATAAAACACTTGACACATTTGAGCATAATTTGAGCAAATTGGTTCATCTCCACAAGTCGAAAATTAGTTTCAAACTCAACTAATAATTAAAGATTAATCTATCAGATTATTCAATCCAAATAGATAAAGAGTAAAATCAAAACCCCGGGCGGGTATTGACCGAACTCCTTTGTTACAACCTGTATAAAATTTTACAAAAAATAAAATAAAAAAAAGAATGAAAAGAAAATGAGTACAAAAGGGAGAGAAAAAAAGAAAGGAAAGGGGGAGGAAAAAGGTTTCACACAAATGAATAAAATAAATGAAAAAGATACGATAAAAATTTGCCGTTAGTAAATTATGAGAAGCTAAACGCTAGTGGAGGAGATATGAAATGAAAAGAACTTGTTTTCAACTAATCCAGGAGTAGACTAGACAAAGGACAAAGAAGGTATTGCAAAGTCATAGAGCTTGAGACACTTTAAACCATGAATCAGGACAATTAGGTAGGTACTATCACAGATCATAACTATGTGAGATGTCAGCATTTTTGAAAAATCTCTATATTTTTGTCAGCGCTCCCTACAAATAATTGATGAAGTAGAGGTTTGGACTTGAATACCAACAACTAACTAGATCAAAAGTTCACTCTGCTAACCACTGAACCAACTTCTGAGGTAATAATAAATTAAATATTTCTAATTCTAATGATGATATCAGATAGGATCTAGCTACAGCTTTCTGAGGACTTCTAGTTCCTCCGAATTCGCCACTAGCTGGTGAGTGGCTGAAACATGAAGCACTTGATGTACAGACGCTAACAAAAGATTTCTGGAGCAACCAACAATTGAGAAGCTGGTGAGTGGCTGAAACATGAAGCACTTGATGTACAGACGCTAACAAAAGATTTCTGGAGCAACCAACAATTGAGAAAAAAAAAAGAAAAGAAGGAGCTGTCAAAAAAGAAACATGTTGAAAACTAAAAAGGAAACACAATTAAGAAAAAGGGAAGAAGACGGAGATGAAAAAGTGGGGAAGGGGGGAATTCTGGAGAAAAATGATAACGGCTAGAGATTCAGGGGTTCCTAAAATATGGTTGGGGAAGCGTCAAAAGGGGAGAGGGGGGAGTGAGTGAGAGAGAGGGAGGGAGAGAAAGAGGAAGGAAAGGGAGAGGAAAAAGAGAAAGGAGGATGAAAGTCTGAGGAAAGTCAAGAGCCAATGAAAGTTATAAGTTGAGGCAAGGCAAGAGAACATGGGATGGGAGACACAGGAACATATAGTGAAGAGACAAAGGGAAGGATAGGAGGAGAGACAGAAGGGAGAGAAGAAGGGAAAGTGAAGAGCGAAAACAATTACAATGGAGAGAAAAAGTGCCGAGGGAGGGAGAGAGTTCGAACTTGGGACCCAGGTGAAGGGAATGTCAACTATTTGTTTGTCTTTTATTGCTTGCTCCCGGAGAATTTAATTAATAGTCAAGTCGGTCGGAAAATTTCGAATGAGAGAATACAGGGTACACCATGACACTGTCGAAAAATAAGCAGGAAAGAGAATAGAGAGAGAGGGAAAGCGACAAAAGGGGAGAGGGGGGAGTGAGTGAGAGAGAGGGAGGGAGAGAAAGAGGAGGGAAAGGGAGAGGAAAAAAAAAGGAGGATGAAAGTCTGAGGAAAGTCAAGAGCCAATGAAAGTTATAAGTTGAGGCAAGGCAAGAGAACATGGAATGGGAGAGACAGGAACATGTAGTGAAGAGACAAAGGGAAGGATAGGAGGAGAGACGTGCTACATTGGGAGGTACTCCGCGGGCCGCATATTATGTACATAGGGGAGCACCCCTCCCCCCCCCAACTTTTCAGAAATGCGGTCTGATCGACTTTTGAGCGCCGCAGACGAAATTTTTCAAAAAATATTCTCCTAATTGTAGCTCAACACTAAAGGGGGTCAGTTTCGGTAGGTAAGTTTGTACAAATCCCAAAAATCTTCGCGGGCCACGAAAATGGTCTGGCGGGCCACATGTGGCCCGCGGGCCGCTAGTTGGAAACCCCTGAGCTAGGATAACCATTTCCCTCTCTAAATGTTAACCCAGTATATCAACCATACACATATGAATACCTGTACACTTATACCACTCGCACAATTATCTCTATATTTCACCTTTATTGATATGAACCTCTTCTACGTCCTCCTCCTCCTCTTCCTCTATCGTCCTTTCTCTCTCTCTCCCTTCCCCTCTCTCTTTCTCTCTCTCCCTTCATCCCCCTCTTTCTCTTTCCCTCTCTTCCTTCTTCCCGCTCTATCTCTCTTCCTCCCTCCCTCTCTTTCACTCTCCCAAATGATTTATTTTTGTTTTCTTTTTACTCATCTTGTCAAAGGTCAAAAGTGTGGAATTTATAACCAATAAACTAAAAAGGGTCACTCTTAACTCATAAAGTGGCACACATCTCGTGACAGGAATACACCAAATCCTGACTCTATGTCTGGGCAATTAAAACAGGTTTAAATGGGAAACCAGCACCCATTTCGCCCCACGGTGAAACAAGGCGAGATTTTGAGTACCCTATTTTCAAAAGATTTCTTGAAAAAGGCGGAGAGAGAAAAAGCAAAAATGGTTTCTTGATCGGTTTCGCAGAGATTATGAGAATCCATTGAAATGCTTTTTTTCAAACAACGAGGAATGTCCGAGTATGATTCTTGTCAAATATGAAAAACAGAATGGGCCTTTTCCAACTAAAACCATTACTGGGGTTTCAATCAACTCTACAAGTAATCCATCTATCCATTGTTTGGACGAAAGCTATTAAATTTATTATATTGTCGAAAAACAAGGAAAGTAAAAATGGTTTTAGAGTTGGAAAGCAAGAGAAGAAGTATGACTCCATAACTCCAAATGATTTATTTTTGTTTTCTTTTTACTCATCTTGTCAAAGGTCAAAAGTGTGGAATTTATAACCAATAAACTAAAAAGGGTCACCCTGAACTCATAAAGTGGCACACATCTCGTGACAGGAATACCAATATCCTGACTCTTTTTCTGGACAATAAAACAGGTTTAAAGCCAAATGTCGAAAAATAAGGAAAGTAAAAATGGTTTTAGAGTTGGAAAGCAAGAGAAGAAGTATGACTCCATAACTCCAAATGATTTATTTTTTTATTATTTTTTTTTTTCTTGTTACTCATCTTGACAAAAAGGTCAAAAGAGTGGAATTCATAACCAATAAACTAAAAAGGGTCACCCTGAACTCATAAAGTGGCACACATCTCGTTACAGGAATACCAATATCCTGACTCTTTTTCTGGACAATAAAACAGGTTTAAAGGCGAAAGCATCCATTTCGCCCCACGGTGAAACAAGGCGAGATTTTGAGTACCCTATTTTCAAAGGATTTCTTGAAAAAGGCGGAGAGAGAAAAAGAATGAGCAAAAATGGTTTCTTGATCGGTCGGACCCATCCATTTCGCCCCACGGTGAAACAAGGCGAGATTTTGAGTACCCTATTTTCAAAAGATTTCTTGAAAAAGGCGGAGAGAGAAAAAGAAAGAGCAAAAATGGTTTCTTGATCGGCCGGACTTAAATTTCTTTGATATTGACGTCAAAGTAATAAAAACCATAGGAGGCAAAGAAAATCATTTCTTTTCACACTAAAATTCGACAGTTGGGAGGGGGCAGAGAAGGAGGAAGCGTAGAGAAGAGTTTTGGATGAGGGAATCGAGGAAACATAGAGGAAGAGATGGAAAAGGAAAAGAAATGGGGGAGGAGAGGAAGAAATGGAGGAGGAGGAGGAGGAGGAGGAGAGATTTTTTACTATTATTGTATAAACATTTTACGATCCTCTGCATTTCCAGTTTTCAGCCCATCTCCCTACTCCTGTGTGTGGAAGTTTATTGTGGTTTTTATTTGAAAGCTTTATCGACTGTTTTCAACAGAGTTTAACCCTTTCCCCTAAAGGCTCATATACAATTCTCGACTTGTTTTGGTAGGTACATAGGTATCTGTGTTGGTACGTACATAGGTGTCTACTTACATAGGTAGGTAGACAGATATATATCTACTTTGTCAGGGGCAAGATGGGCAGCTTTGTTCGCGTGAATTCTATAGGAGTGTATTTTTAGACTGAAAAGATGAAGACTGAATGGGTAGGTATTTCGTATTTCTTCTAAGAAAATGAAATTTCCTTCATTCTATTTTGTCTTAATTTTTTTCGTCGTTCTGCTCCTTCTTGTTATTAACCTTTTGCGGACAGATTCATGTGTCACATGAAATCATGGTTCCGCCATTATGGTAGGAGAAATATAACTTAAATCTGGCGATACGGTAGGATTCATGTCCAGCATGAAGCTACAGATTTACTCGCTACGGTCGGCTTGATTTTTACAGATAGGAGGCGTTACGGTAGGACGTGCCTAGGAACTTGTGTATCTTTTGCTCCTTTCAAATGCAGACTGAAAAGCCGGTGTTTGTTTATTATGATTCAAAAGCATTCGGAATTATAGTCCGAAGATTTCCGAAGAAGACAAAAAAAAAACTACAAAAAAAACGTACATATAGGTGTCTAGGTAGGTAGACAGATATATCTACTTTGTCAGGGGCAAGATGGGCAGCATTATTAAGTTCGCGTGAATTCTATAGGAGTGTATTTTTAGACTGAAAAGATGAAGACTGAATGGGTAGGTATTTCGTATTTCTTCTAAGAAATTGAAATTTCCTTCATTCTATTTTGTCTTAATTTTTTTCGTCGTTCTGCTCCTTCTTGTTATTAATAATTTAGCATTTGGTCCTGTATTTTCCGGTCTGCCTCCATACCTTCTTCTTCCTCCCCCTCCTCTTCCTCTCTCTTGAAATCTTCCTCCTGCTTTCCATCCTCTTTTTCCTTATCCTCCTTCTTCTCCTTCAAATTCATATTTATGAGGTTGAAATTTTATTGGAGCGTGGTCAAATCGTACCCATCATTTCGAAAGAAGACTATCTTTTCCAGAATATCTTCTTCAAAATCTGTCAATTAAATTTTCGGGGGGTTCTCCAGTTCAAAATGATTACCCTGGAACTGTCAACCGAAAAACATTCCCCAACCTTACCTTTCACCGTTCTTGACAGTCGTGGATATATTTTCGTTGTCTTTTGCAGTTTTAAAACTGCTGAATGTAACATCATGGATGTCAAAAACATTGTGATTATTATGATTGGTTTCTCTGAGATTTGTGTGTTGTACTTCTTCTCCTGCCATGGTTTCAAATTCATCTTTCTTGCGTTCATTGCTCGCTT
>NW_007378871.1:0-1136 GCF_000475195.1 Diaphorina citri | reverse complement strand
AATCTAGTGATTTCTTTTCCTTGAATCTAGTGATTTTTAAAAATTTGGAGTGGAGACCCTGTTTTCTACTGGGAGTTTAGGGCCAAATCATGATTTTTTTTCAAAAAAGCATTTTAAAAAAAAAGCATTTTGGCTCAAATGTAAAATGGGTCAAAAAAGGCATTTAAAATGTAAAATGCAAAATGCTTTTTCAAAACCAATTTGAAATGTAAAATGTAAATGTACATTTTACATTTTGCATTTTGCATTTTCCATTTTGCATTTTGCGGTTCGCACATCTCTGCTACTTACATAGGTACGTACATATAGGTGTCTAGGTAGGTAGACAGATATATCTACTTTGTCAGGGGCAAGATGGGCAGCATTATTAAGTTCGCGTGAATTCTATAGGAGTGTATTTTTAGACTGAAAAGATGAAGACTGAATGGGTAGGTATTTCGTATTTCTTCTAAGAAATTGAAATTTCCTTCATTCTATTTTGTCTTAATTTTTTTCGTCGTTCTGCTCCTTCTTGTTATTAATAATTTAGCATTTGGTCCTGTATTTTCCGGTCTGCCTCCATACCTTCTTCTTCCTCCCCCTCCTCTTCCTCTCTCTTGAAATCTTCCTCCTGCTTTCCATCCTCTTTTTCCTTATCCTCCTTCTTCTCCTTCAAATTCATATTTATGAGGTTGAAATTTTATTGGAGCGTGGTCAAATCGTACCCATCATTTCGAAAGAAGACTATCTTTTCCAGAATATCTTCTTCAAAATCTGTCAATTAAATTTTCGGGGGGTTCTCCAGTTCAAAATGATTACCCTGGAACTGTCAACCGAAAAACATTCCCCAACCTTACCTTTCACCGTTCTTGACAGTCGTGGATATATTTTCGTTGTCTTTTGCAGTTTTAAAACTGCTGAATGTAACATCATGGATGTCAAAAACATTGTGATTATTATGATTGGTTTCTCTGAGATTTGTGTGTTGTACTTCTTCTCCTGCCATGGTTTCAAATTCATCCGCTTTTCTACCCACCTTTTTCGATTCATTTTTATGTTGTCTTACTCATCAGATCTCTCTATTCCTTTCTTCCTCCTCATCCTCTTCTTGTTCTTCTTTCTCCTCTTCTTCTACTTCCTCCTCCTTTTCACTTTTT
>NW_007378870.1:69154-81117 GCF_000475195.1 Diaphorina citri | reverse complement strand
TTGGATTTAGGCTCTAGGGACCTCAAAACGTGTTTTGACACTAAAAACTGACCATCGAAAATTTGACCCGATTACATTTATTACTTTCCTTCCTATAGGATAAGGAAAGTAAAAGGGGACTTTTTGGTCGCATCCAAACATTATGAAAGGTGTACTTATATTCTCCCATTCCATTCCTATATTCAATTAATACCTAACACCCTAACAGGTAATTCATAAACTTCGCAATCTTTTAATCTTCCTCTGCTCTCTTTAAATGATCTCTTGGTCATTTCATTGTTAAACCTTCACAACTTACGGCTACGCCACTATTTATATCGGTATGAACATCATGTTTTACATCCTCCAGTGTACTAGGAACTAGGGGGGAGAAATTTTGAGACAAAAACACGGGATTCAAATCTAATTATCACGTACCTATACAACACACACGCACACCAACACAACAAAGCTCGGTGTATTGATTTTGGAACCTACAGGGTGACGTGCATATGAAACGCCAAATAATGACAACTGTTGAATTGACTTGCGATAAACTTAAGCTGAAGGACGCGGGTTTGAATCCCGACTGAGGCATGGGAATTCGAACACAATGGAAGAATAAACTAGGTATGTGTAAGAATTTGAACACAATGAAAGAATAAGCCAAGTACGTATGCACAATTGTACAGAAGTGTGTGTATATTCATGTTCTATTATTCTTTACAAAATTCTATTACTTAGGCTCGAACTCGTTTTCTAGTCTAGTCTAGTCTAGAAAATTATGTACCAGACTTTGACAGATGCGCAGATAATTTAGATAAAGTTGATAAGGATTCATAAATTGTTATATTTATCTATTTATAAAGTTATACAAAATCGACGGATAATTAATTCACTTCAAACAGAATGGTTGATGTGATCCACGCAAGAAATGATTCTAGTCATATTAGGTAATTTATAATTTTATCTCATTTTTCAACCATGCTTGAGAAAGCCAAATACTGACAACTGTTGAATTGACTTGCGATAAACCTAAGCTGAAGGACACGGGTTTGAATCCCGACTGAGGCATGGGAATTCGAACACAATGGAAGAATAAACTAGGTAGGTGTAAGAATTTGAACACAATGAAAGAATAAACCAAGTAGGTATGCACAATTGTTCATAGGTGTGTGTATATTCATGTTCTATTATTCTTTACAAAATTCTAGGCTCGAACTCGTTTTCTAGACTAGACTAGACTACATGTACCAGACTTTGACAGATGCGCAGATAATTTAGATAAAGTTAATAAGGATTAATAAATTGTTTTATGTATCTATTTATAAAGTTATAAAAAATCGACAGATATAATTAATTCACTTCATACAGAATGGTTGATGTGATCCACGCAAGAAATGATTCTAGTCATATTAGGTAATTTATAATTTTATCTCATTTTTCAACCATGCTTGAGATTAAAACACAAGATACGTCATCTTGGCTGCAAATCAAACGTCCTACACGTTCCTCCTACTTGTGGGAAAACTTAGTGACAACTTTTTCACAAGTATAGTTACTTAAATATTACAACGAATCGCCTTAAGACTTGAACTTGAAAGTACCCCGTTGACAACAGCAAGGTCCTATAATCGGACTAAAGTTTCGTTTCGAGGCTGCCAGTCTAGTTAGGTAGCTTGAAATATAGCGCACTTTTTTAAGCGCTAGGTCACGAGTTCGATTTCCGCATGGAGCGAACTTTCTCCTAATCTAGAGGAAACTGTAAACACAAAGGTCTTATAAGTAGTCCCAAAATCAAAGATAAAAGGAGTGCAGGATAGGAGAAAGCCAACCGTTCCGAGAACGAACCCTATAATACCTGATGGTAGAGTTGGCTTTCTCCTAACCTGAACCCTATCTTATCAGAAAGGCTGGCTTTCTCATATTCTGTACTCCTTTTTTGGTTTTCTGCTATTCTGTATCTTTGATTTTGGGACCGATAAAACCTTTGTGGATACCAGTTTCCTCTATTAAAACTCTTCAAGGGAGGAAGATAAAATCCTTTCGAGGTTTCAACTCCAGCCGGAATTTTCTCAGACCTTCTACTCCTACGTACGAAGCTGTCATATTGACCGAATTTTAAGCGCTAGGTCACGAGTTCGATTTCCGCATGGAGCGAACTTTCTCCTAATCTAGAGGAAACTGTAAACACAAAGGTCTTATAAGTAGTCCCAAAATCAAAGATAAAAGGAGTGCAGGATAGGAGAAAGCCAACCGTTCCGAGAACGAACCCTATATAATACCTGATGGTAGAGTTGGCTTTCTCCTAATCTGAACCCTATCAGAACGGCTGGTTTTCTTATATTCTGTACTCCTTTTTTGGTTTTCTCCTATTCTGTATCTTTGATTTTGGGACCGATAATACCTTTGTGGATACCAGTTTCCTCTATTAAAACTCTTCAAGAGAGGAAGATAAAATCCTTTCGAGGTTTCAACTCCAGCTGGAATTTTCTCAGACCTCCTACTCCTACGTACGAAGCTGTCATATTGACCATACTGCATTACTGCATGCTAAAGGTTTTAGTTCAAATGAAGAATAATTAGATTACGTAGGAGGCTTTGTACAGCCAAATAGAATGGATAATTAGGTTAGCAGCTAGGGCAGCAACGGACAAAATGGAATATGACCAAGGGGATGGGTCAAAGGCTTGTATTAGACTTCAACTAACAACCAAGCACTCCTTTCAGAGCTCGAATTTTGAATGGAACTCCGAAAGGAAAATCAGCATCTACTGGGTAGAAAGCTGTATACAGTTAGGTACTATACCAACCGTTTTGAATAATAGTAAACATAATAATATAAGTAATTATGTTACTTATATAGGCTTTTTACACGTCAAAATATGTTTGATAAAATGACAAGGTAGGGAAAGAATATCTCCTACTTGGTCTTTTACGTACAAGATATAGGTTAGCAGCTAGGGCAGCAATGGACAAAATGGAAAATGACCAAGGGGATGGGTCAAAGGCTTGTATTAGACTTCAACTAACAACCAAGCACTCCTTTTAGAGCTCGAATTTTGAATGGAACTCCGAAAGGAAAATCAGCATCTACTGGGTAGAAAGCTGTATACAGTTACTATACCAACCGTTTTGGATAATAGTAAACATAATAATATTATAATTATGTTACTTATAGGCTTTTTACACGTCAAAATATGTTTGATAAAATGACAAGGTAGGGAAAGAATATCTCCTACTTGGTCTTTTACGTACAAGATATCTGCCATGCCACGCAGAACTTACTTCAGCCTAAACTGAGATATATTACAACCCACTCCTTATAAAGAAGATCCAAAAGTTACAGACAACATAATAACCTACAATCCTACATCCACAATACAACAAAACTGTCAAGAAGGTGAAATTCAAAGCCTAACAAAGTTTCACATTTTGTAACACCTATATTTGGGGAAATAGAAATTCGTAGATGACCAACGCCCACAGCTCATTCGACAACAAAAAGATCTCAAGAATCTTGAGATAGTCAAGATCTTATGAGATTTAAATCGGACACAATACCTGATGGTGGAGTTGTAGAGGATAGAAAGAATTACATACATCCGACCAGGCAGACGGATAAAAAATACAATAATGCCCTGATGCATAAGGAACAAAGTAAGTAAGGAAAACTCAAAATTATGTATATCATTCGATAATTAAAAAAATAGAGTAGAATATTAGGCACTATTTATGCTCGAGCCTGAATGAGACCGAAAAATCCCTCTAATCCCGCAGTCTAAACAAGATCTTATTTACCTAAGTACCTATTTAGAAAACAAGGCCTTATAAACGTATTTGGACCAAATGTTTTTTTTTTTTTAACATTAAAAACTTAGGGGATAGGTACCTACTTAGGGGAGCAAACAATCAAACCCCAATAGCCATTGTACACCACCCTTCAGCACTCCCATAGTCAATTCTCATACGGGAATGGGTACACTGGGATACTCAAGTGTTTCGACGTTTATAATTACAGCTTTTATTGCTTCGAATAGTAGTTTCCAATAACATTAAAAACTTAGGGGATAGGTAGGTACTTAGGGGAGCAAACAATCAAACCCCAATAACCATTGTACATCACCCTTCAGCACTCCCATAGTCAAATCTCATACGGGAATGGGTACACTGGGATACTCAAGTGTTTCGACGTTTATAATTACAGCTTTTATTGCTTCGAATAGTAGTTTCCAATCCACGGCAAAAGATTTGAAAAAGCTGGAAAAACTTTACGGCTCTGAGGACTTAGTTCTTGTCGGTCCAAATCGCTCAGACTTTGCAGAGAGCTTCGGTTGAGGATGTAAATCAAAAGTGTCTTACTATAGTTTAGCCTGTCATGGGAGGTACACTTGGTACAGTCACTGTTTAAATTTGGCAAACTGAAAGTACTTACAGTAAGGCCTGAAGATAAGAGGCCCTTGTTTCTACGTCGTGGTCGTTTCTACGTAGACGTCAAACGTCTAACCCAGTACGTTACGTCAAAGCTACATAGGATACCCATGAAAGTGGTTACTGCGTCTCTCGATTAACCCAGTACATAAACAAGAGTAGGTATACCTATGCAATCAGAATATTTTAAAGCTATAGATACCTGAACAACTGAGAGCGAAAGAGAGAGGGAGAAAGAGAGAGAGAAAGAGAGAGAGAGAGAAAGAGAGAGAGAGAGAAAGAGAGAGAGAAAGAGAGAGAGAAAGAGAGAGAGAGAGAGAGAGAGAGAGAGCCGGAAACAGGCTCCGATTAGCTCAATATAGGATAGAGAGAGACTGTAGTACATTCTAGCAGTAGTAAATACTTCAAGTAAGTACTTTTCTAACTGGAAAGTGTATTTCTAGTAATACCCACTTATTAAGTTGATGTACTTAGATTACATTTTATAAGAATGAGAGAGAATAAATTGTGTAAATAAAACTTCCCCAACAGATGGCTCAAATTGTGAAAGCTCATTTTTGTATTTAACCTAAGTAACCCTATAACACTGGTCACTCCTCAAATATGACAGCTAATTTTTGCAGCAATTTTCCACTGACATGACTTCTGAAAAAGTACCTTTAAATTCAAATCTCTAACACCCTTAATCCTGTCATCCATGATCAAAGATTTGTTTTCTATTAGGTAAGTGCTTACGGAAAAATACATCTTGATTTTTGTAAACAACAGTAGTGCTACAAGGAAGTTACACATCAAATTTAATGTCTTTGCTAGTCAGTGAAGCTATAAAGTTTTAATTGCCCTGTTTTTAGTCCACTTACCTGCTTAAAAACTGTTTTACCTATATGGATGCATAAGAGCTTGTTTACGTCTGATAACATACAGTTTTAAGCTTGGTCAATGGTCAAGGTCTGTTAAGTTTTTGCTGGTAAGTAAGTAGGTTAAGTTCCTTAAATTAATTGTTAAAGAATATCATTAAAATAAGTACTTTTCTAACTGGAAAGTGTATTTCTAGTAATACCCACTTATTGGGTTGATGCAGATTACATTTTATAAGAATGAGAGAGAATAAATTGTGGAAATAACACTTCCCCTACAGATAGAGTTAACAAAAATTCCAATTCGCACTTGGATTTGCAAATTTTACACATGTATCTGTGCCATTCAGCACCCAAGTTATGTTTGCGGAGTACAATCATCACTTTTTAGTCCGTCCTCCCTTTATTATTACAATAGTAATAAAAAGGTATAAGGGACGGACTATTGTATTCGCCTCGGTGTCTGTCACTCGCTCGCTTGCTTGGTCGGTCGGTCGGTCGGTCTGTCTGTCCCCATAGAAGGACTTATCCAAACCTGGTCAACCTATATATCAAATTAAAGGTCTTTTTACCAGGAAAACGAAAATGGTGGTGCAAATTTTGTCCAGAAAACCATAAAGCCAAAAATCAAAAAAAACTGGTTTTTGGGGGATTTTTTTCACATTTTCTCACACAAATGAGCTCTGATCTCGAAATTTGTCGCGACCTCCATCGCATAGAGAGTTGATCGTATCCTCGGATATTTTACCTGGGGAAGAAATAGAGACCGCGTAAGTGTGACGTCATTTCGGCAACAAATTTTGGCTTAAAGAATATAGTAGAATACCTACAACTTCTTTATCCTGCCCGAATCTTCTTCTTCCTCGCCTTTTCCTATTTAAATAGGGTGGGCGTTTATCCTGCCCGAATAGGACTGAAAATTCCTTTTACCCCTAAAAAAGTGAGATGACAATTCTTTATTAAAGAAAGAACTTGCTTAGCTAAAATAATAATAAAAAAAAAAATGCCTTTAATGAACAGGGTTAAGCTAGGGTAAGCGCTAGTGTTTGTAAAGTGGTAACGTACGCAAGTCTAGGCTTGAGCTAGAAAGAAGAGATGAGAGCTACATAGGGAAGAGAGTAGAGAGAATGGAAGTGAGGGGAGAAAAGGGCGAGGGAGACCGAAGAAAAGATGGAAAGATTGTGTGAATCAAGACTTGAGTGAGAAAAATGTAACAGGACATGAGGTACACAATAGGGCTGCCTGGAAGAGACTGACCAGAAACGTCAACTATTGTAGGAAAAGGGTAGGAGAAGAAGATATACTTACCTAGTGCCATCTTAGCAGCTTCGAGCTTATCCTGCAGTACAAACAGACGAACAAACTCATTGGTTTTCCACTGAAGAAAAGATGGAAAGATTGTGTGAATCAAGACTCGAGTGAGAAAAATTTAACAGGACATGAGGTACACAATACGGCTGCCTGGAAGAGACTGACCAGACACGTCAACTATTGTAGGAAAAAGGTAGGAGAAGAAGGAAGAAGATATACTTACCTAGTGCCATCTTAGCAGCTTCGAGCTTATCCTGCAGTACAAACAGACGAACAAACTCATTGGTTTTCCACCATATGAGACGTTGGTTTAACTGCGGGCGTAAAGGGACTTTTCAGTCCTATCCCAGCAGGATAATCAAGGTATATTCTATTCTACTGGCTTTTCCCAGCCCCACTCGCGCCCAGAATAAATTGGAATGTTAATATTTGTGAATATTGGCAAAGGAACTTTTATTAAAAAGGGAGAGGCTAGGCTAGGAGTGAAAAATAGTTCTATTTTTGTTCTATTTTTTTCAAGCCTAGTCTAGTCGAGCCCTATGTTTAACCACCACCTGAGAGTATCAAAGTTTTTTCCTCTTTCTCAGTGAAGGTATGATCAGACAATGCAATTCGAACTTATAGGACTAGAATCAATCATAACATGATATTTTGATATAACTGTGATCTGTCCAAATAAAGAAAAAGTATATTCTTACTTTCAACTGGAACAGAGTGTTTTCCCAGAGCACTGTTTTGTCCGTGAAATGTTCAATGGAGGGTTTTTCTTCCCTATCATTCTCTGGGTGAGGTTAATTTGAATAGACAGATAGCTTATCGCCAAATGAAGGGTAAAACCCCGGTAAAAGCCCCATCACTAAAAATTAAAGACCTTAGCAGTTATACAGTGACGTTGAACCTTTATCAACACAAACAGGCAAGGCTATTGTAAAATTATCTAAAGCAGTGGTTCCCAAACTTTTTTTTCTACGCTAATCCCTTTTTTCAATTGTGAACTCTCCGTGGCTCCCTTTACTATAGTTTATCTGACCTTCCAAGGGGCCTCGAAGTTCTTCGCCTCTCGGGAGCCGCGGACCCCAGTTCGGGAATCACTGAACTAAAGTATTGCTTACCTTGGAGTAATTCCAGCCAATCGATGATTATCTGACACTGGAAAAGACAAAAGAAAGGACAAAATTAACTTGAAATATTATTCCTCCGAAACACTTTCATATTACTTCAAGGAACATTTTTTAGCATTCTTGCCTGTGGTTGGATAAAAAGTGCCTTTCTATTCTACCACCACTTGTATTTTTTCTTTAGGGCAGCAACTTTGAGAAGCACTGCATTCGACCTTCAATGGTTGAGAATGCTGTGCTACCTTGTCAGATAGTGGTTGAACTAATTTTTGTATTTTCCTTTAAAATAACTAGGGGAAATGAAGATGAGTTTCAGGAGATGGGAAATTATCTCAGAATTCAAATTATCTCAGACATTGGTTAACATATATCATTTCTTACCTCTGCAATATGAGGGTCATTTTTGAACAGCATTTCCACAACAGTTTTCTCCGTGATGTGTCCCGTATGTACATCATTGGGCGGAGGAGCCAGACGGTACTGATAGAGAGCAGACACAAGACGCCACACATTGCTTTCCTTGGCCAACCATTTCATGAACTGTTTGAGACAAAATCCATTAGTATTAATATTAGGTTAAGACTGATTTTTTTTTTTTTTTTTTTCCACAGGAAAAATTGACTTTAAATCGAATTCAAATCTTACGATTGGGAGTTTTGGCGTTTTGGGACTGGGACTGGGTATTTTGAGTAGGGACTGTTTAAGTCATTCAGTCTTTGTGTGGGATTCAAGTCTTTTAATTCAGTCAGTCAGTCTTTACACATCTCTACCCAGAAAGAAAAAGAAGATCACACCACCGTTTTTTTTTTTTTTTTTAACATTGCATATACCAGCAGCGATAGCTCCTTGAAAGCACCAGTTCCGCATGGATCACTGAAATTGAGCACGGTTGCGCGTGGTTAGTACCCGGATGGGTGACAGTCCTGAGGAATAATAGAATAGTGCTTATTTATACGGCTCCAAATAAGACGGAAGGATCCCTTTACCTCAGTACACTAATACTATCATTATTGTGGTGGTGAAATTCTCAAATGATGCATATGGAGGACAATATTTCATACCTACCTCGACTGGGACTGACCACACCCTCCTGTTTAACAGGCAAGGGTCTCGAGACGAAAAATTTCTCATCTCGAAATTTATGAGAAGTGGAGAGAAACAACAGGGTTTATTCTCGAAGAGTTACACAAATCAATGAGTTACAGAATTTCACAGATAGTCCCAGACCCCAGGGAGCAATCCTGAGGAACAATAGAATAGTGTTTATTTATACTGCTCAAAATAAGACGGAAGGGTCCCTTTACCTCAGTACACTAATACTATCATTATTGTGGTGGTGAAATTCTCAAATGATGCATATGGAGGACAATATTCCATAACTACCTTGACTGGGATTGACCAAACCCTCCTGTTTAACAGGCAAGGGTCTCGAGACAAGAAATTTCTCATCTCGAAATTTAGAGAAGTGGATGGATAAAACTGAAGAAACAACAGTGTTTATTAAAGAGGAGTTACACAAATCAATGAGTTACAGAATTTCACAGACAGTCCCAGATCCTAGAGATATAAAATTGCACACAGTCTCAATGATATAGAATTGCTCACAGTTGCGGTCATATGATAATATTTATAAGAATTATAAGTACCTTGATATAAGCCTTGATAATGTCATCTCCCATCTTACGCGTCTCATCTCGGGCCTGTTCAAATATTCGAAACACGGATTTATCTCGGTATCTAGAAGTCGTAGAAGAAAAAGAAAAATCCCGTTGGTCCTCATTTTTCCTGCTCTATGACTTTGAAACATCACCCAAGTAAGCGCAACTGATCTATTGCTAAAATCCACTAAGGCTGGGGTCTTGCTCAGTGAGTTCAAATGAAGTTACATGTTACTGAGTATTTATTGAATATACCTAAGTACCTACTTGGAGAGTGCCCCAGAACAGTCTCCAAGCACTCTCATAGGTTATACATCTCACTTTATTAATATGAGCTTGTACATAGATGCTTTTACCACAAGTTAAATTTTTACATCCATTACACAGTACCAAAGGTAGTAAAACATATAATAACCATAGTATGATGGTATTTACCTGTATTGTAAAAGGTATTGGGGTAGTCTGTTTGAATGGAGCTGTTCAATGTATCATGCAAGAGCTTCTGTGACACCTCCAGCAAACTGTCAGGGTCCATCCTCTGGAGATGAGAATCCTCTGGTTTGAAATACTTGAGTAGGTGTTAGATGGTAGCTTTTAATACCACAGGACAATTTATTGCTGAAGACAGGATCCTCTCCTCTGGGTTTCTGGAAGGTTGCAGGAAGCACGAAGCAGGCAGGAAACTAAAGTTGGTAACGGAAAGGAAAAATCAGATTTTCAGATTTTTCAGAAATTACCGGGTTTGACCACTATCTTTTATTTACAAATTTACATGTAACACGTGTGGACGAGGCTTGATTGAGCTACCATAGCACCTAGCGTTGAAATTTAGCACTACTTCTCTCCTCTGGGTTTCTGGAAGGTTGCAGGAAGCACGAAGCAGGAAACTAAAGTTGGTAACGGAAAGCGGAAAGGAAAAATCAGAATCAGATTTTCAGATTTTTCAGAAATTACCGGGTTTGACCACCATCACCATCTTTTAATTACAAATTTACATGTAACACGTGTGGACGAGGCTTGATTGAGCTACCATAGCACCTAGCGTTGAAATTTAGCACTACTCAAGAGCAACCATCCATTTTTCTTTTTAGGCGGGGTTTTTTGAAAATTTAAAAAACTTCAAATCAGCAAAGTTGCTAAAAAAAAGTGATAATGGTCAGAATGGTCTGATAAGTGATAAGCGTGAAACTAGTACTAGTGATAAGATTAGATAATTGTAGAAATCAGAAATTATCGGCAAATTGGACCAACTTTCCAGGTAAACTTGTAGAATATTGTTTATCATTATTTTAATCATGAGTTTTCTTCCATTATCTAAGTAAAAGTGATTTCAGTAATTTTGTACCTACCTTCCTGGTGATAATGGTGCTGGGGCTTGATTCAGAATGGCGTGAAACTAGTACTAGTGATAAGATTAGATAATTATAGAAATCAGAAATTATCGGCAAATTGGACCAACTTTCCAGGTAAACTTGGAGAATATTGTTTATCATTATTTTAATCATGAGTTTTCTTCCATTATCTAAGTAAAAGTGATTTCAGTAATTTTGTACCTACCTTCCTGTAGTACCTACCTACCTTATGGTTTTCATTATTTTAAAAAATACTTGACTATAGAATCACTTGAGAAATGAGAATTTGAATCTTGTTAAGCACTTCAGCTAAGCCACCTGGTGCAAGGAGGGAAGACACGGAAGTTTTGATTTGATGGATTCAGGAGACTTCTGAAGAACATCAATGTTATAGGGAGGAGCTCTCTGCCATAGGTACCTAAATGACTTTTAAGCTTTTACCACAAGTTAAATTTTTACATCCATTACACAGTACCAAAGGTAGTAAAACATATAATAACCATAATATGTTAATCCATATAATTCTGAACATTTCTCCCATGAATAATTTTGCCCAAACCAGCACAATAGTTGACAATAGGCTATAAATATTACTTAAAGGGAACATATCATACAATAATCTTCTTAATTTGCATTAGACATGTAACTAACCACTAACCTGCAATACAGACAATTTAGCATGTTGTCATGACAATATACCATTACCTACTACAGCTCTCTACCATACTAAAATGACCTTGGGAGCAGTTGTTTCTAAGCATCACCAATATTTCATAATGAACACAATTGTCAAACCACATTGTCTCCCTTGTAGATAATCAGTATGAAGGTTGGAGATTTACACTACACAGTCAGGGCCCATCAGTGGCATAGCTCTACTTCAGCTAAGCCACCTGGTGCAAGGAGGGAAGACACGGAAGTTTTGATTTGATGGATGCAGGAGACTTCTGAAGAACATCAATGTTATAGGGAGGAGCTCTCTGCCATACCTAAATGACTTTTAATCTTTTACCACAAGTTAAATTTTTACATCCATTATAGTACCAAACGTAGTAAAACATATAGGTAATAACCATAATATGTTAATCCATATAATTCTGAACATTTCACCCATGAATAAGTTTGCCCAAACCAGCACAATAGGCTATAAATATTAAAGGGAACATATATATTATACAATAATCTTCTTAATTTGCATTAGACATGTAACTAACCACTAACCTGCAATACAGACAATTTAGCATGTTGTCATGACAA
>NW_007378870.1:55818-68868 GCF_000475195.1 Diaphorina citri | reverse complement strand
GGTACTTACATCAAAATGATCTTCACAGCAATAATAGCTACCTTTTAGGGATATTTTGGTTCTTCTTACAACAGCAGACCATTTATTTCTGACTGTCCGGTCCGTCAGACAGTCTGAACATGAGTGGTGGAAAAATCTTGAGGCCTAGCTCTCTTTAGATGGTCTGATAGACTTGAACTTGAACCACCTATCTCCAGATCTGGAGTGTAACGTGTTAACCACTACACTACTGAATTATATTGGATAGGTAGTAGTAATCTTGTATTTTTCTTGTTTATTCACAGGTCCAGAGGCCCCAAGAAATGGCGGAGACATTGTAAGTTGACATTATCATAAGTATACCAAGAAATATGTTATTTTATTTTACAAGTGGCAATGTTTCTTCTTAAAAATTGAGAATATTAACCTCCAGATCTGGAGTTTAATGTGTTAACCACTACACTACTGAATTATATTGGATAGGTAGTAGTAATCTTACGTTTTTCTTGTTTATTTACAGGTCCAGAGGCCCCAAGAAATGGTGGAGACACTGTAAGTTGACATTATCATAAGTATACCAAGAAATATGTTATTTTATTTTACAAGTGGCAATGTTTCTTCTTAAAAATTGAGAATATTGAGATTAATTTCGGATTTTTTTTCCATATTTAGAGAGTAAATAAAAGTGTGGTAAGTTAGAGGAGAATACTTGTCTTAAATTAATTTTTATCTCTTTCCCCTTTTCCCAGACAACATCTCCAAACAATGGTGCTGCTATGCCCCACATTCTTAGAAAAGTCGGAAATTTTCTACCTGGAAAAAGCTCGGTAAGTTTAGGAATCTAAAATATGTACCTATCTTACGTTTTTCTTGTTTATTCACAGGTCCAGAGGCCCCAAGAAATGGTGGAGACACTGTAAGTTGACATTATCATAAGTATACCAAGAAATAATTATGTTATTTTATTTTACAAGTGGCAATGTTTCTTCTTAAAAATTGAGAATATTGAGATTAATTTCTGATTTTTTTTCCGTATTTAGAGAGTAAATAAAAGTGTGGTAAGTTAGAGGAGAATACTTGTCTTATAAATTAATTTTTATCTCTTTCGCCTTTTCCCAGACAACATCTCCAAACAATGCTGCTGCTATGCCCCACATTCTTAGAAAAGTCGGAGCCTTTTCCCAGACAACATCTCCAAACAATGCTGCTGCTATGCCCCACATTCTTAGAAAAGTCGGAAATTTTCTACCTGGAAAAAGCTCGGTAAGTTTAGGAATCTAAAATATGTACCTACCAACCTACCTATTTTAAAATCTGTTCTCTTTGGTTTAGTAATTATCACCCAAAAGTTCTCCAGATTCTAAAGAAGAAGAAAAACTCGACTTTATGACTCGAACTAAAGACCTTATTCTGCAAAAGGCTTGTCTTTTAAGTTTTCATTATTATTTATTTAAAAAGAGATTACGAGATTGAGTCTTAGGTTTATTTACCAGCTTTATCTGAATCGTAATAATCTGAATTTATTTGGCAGACTTTACAATCGTACAAAGACTCTGACATGAAGCAGTACTGGATGCCCGATGCTGTAAGCAAGGAGTGCTACCTATGTGGTGACAAGTTTACAACATTCCGCCGTCGACATCATTGTAGAATATGTGGCCAAATATTTTGCTCCAAATGCTGCAACCAGGAGATACCAGGAAAGGCGCTTGGCTATTCAGGTAATAGAATCGCGATTTTTACTTTCCTTATCCTGTGGTCCTCAGTTGGCCGAAACGGAAGCAACAAAAAATCCTATAATAAGGAACGTAATGTAGATACGAGTATTCGTCAACATTTTTGATTGTCAGGTTTTTATTTTTCTTTTTACAAATAAAAGCCGGTTTACCCGGCAATTTAATTAAATTAATTTTTCTCCCTTTTCTTCTTTTTCTTCTTCAAGAGGGAACTGTAACAACGGAGGTTTTACCGTCCAGAAATCGAAGAGAGAAGGACAAGATATTAGAAAATCAGCCATCCCGAGAACGAACCTTATCTGTCTCGGCTGAAGTTCGTCCCGGGCGGGAATATTACTCGTGACCCAGCACTTCCCTCCAAACTAGACCTAAGGCAGGCGCGCCACCCTCCTAACTAGACGTTGTATTTTTTGATTTTTACTTTCCTTATCCTGTGGTCCTCAGTTGGCCGAAACGGAAGCAACAAAAATCCTATAATAAGGAAAGTAATGTAGATACGAGTATTCGTCAACATTTTTGATGTCAGGTTTTTATTTTCCTTTTTACAAATAAAAGCTGGTTTACCCAGCAATTTAATTAAATTAATTTTTTTTCTTCTTCAAGAGGGAACTGTAACAACGGAGGTTTTACCGTCCCGAAATCGAAGAGAGAAGGACAAGATATTAGAAAATCAGCCACCCCGAGAACGAACCTTATCTGTCTAGGCTGAAGTTCGTCCCGGGCGGGAATATTACTCGTGACCTAGCACTTCCCTCCAAACTAGACCTAAGGCAGGCGCGCCACCCTCCTAACTAGACGGGCTTTTCATGGTTTTACTAAAAAGAAAATTATTGTTGTATTTTTTCCAGGTGATCTCCGTGTATGCACGTACTGTTGCAAGCAAGTTCTCACATACCTGAATTCCACGGACACTACGCAGTCTGCTGAACTCAAAGCTCTGCAGGAAGATCTAGAGATCAAATACGGTAGTGGGGGGAATCAGGATGTGTTTCCATCGGGTGGCAGTGAGGGGCCCAGTGCTCAACAGCTAGCAAGCGAGCGGGCACAGGTCACGCTGTCGAGGAAAATATCGGTCGGCTATCAGGAGGAAAAGTTTGCATCACCCAGGTAAAATTTTGATTGGACGTAGAGGGAAGTAGATCGAACTGCAAGGCCAGCCATTCACTATCAGATAGACCTCACAGGTGGACCTGATCAGGTGTATCTGTCAGGTCGCCCTGATAGTGAGTGGATGGCCGCCCAGGTAAGATTTTGATTGGATGTAGAGGGAAATAGATCGAACTGTAAGGCCAGCCATTCACTATCAGATAGACCTCACAGGTGGACCTGATCAGGTGTATCTGTCAGGTCGCCCTGATAGTGAGTGGCTGGCCTAATAGCGAAGGTTTTTTCGTCCCGAAATCGAAAAGAGAAAGGAGCGGCACACTCGGGACACGAGAAAGCCCTTCCGAGATCGAATCTTATAGAGATTCGATAGAGGGAACTGAATTAACGGAGTTCTTATCGTTTCAAAATTGGAGAAAGGTGGTCTGTGAAACACGAAATGTTTTAATATATAAGTAAGTAAACCAGCAGCGATAGCACGTTGTTTGCACCAATTTCCAATTGATCACTCAAGTTAAACAACGTTGCACGTGGTTAGTATCTGGATGGGTGACCATCTGGGCAATCGCGTGCTACTGGTTCCCCTGTTCCCCATAATATGTCAAAATATATGAGACGTTGGTTAAATTGCTGGCGTAAAGGGACTTTTCAGTCCTATCCCAGCAGGATAATCAAGGTATATTCTATTCTACTAGCTTTTCCCAGCCCCACTCAGGCTGGGTCAGCTGGGTGAGGTTAATTTGAATAGACAGATAGCTTATCCCCAAATGAAGGGTAAAACCCCTTTGGAGTCATAGAAAGTAAAGTTAACCAGTTTTTCCATTGTTTATAGAGGATTCAATGTTCTAAGTTGACACAGGACCTCATTTATGTGTTCATCAAATTCAGCAATGGTGTCAAACACATCCTCAAATGAGTGACATTTCTGCAAGGTTGCAAAAAACTCTTCATGAAGAGAATTTTTCTGATCTGTAAGTGAATATACACAGAGGGAAAAGATAGAAGGTAAATGGAGTAATTTTGAACACATGGCAGGGCACAAGGGAGATTTTTTTTTTTAATTCATAGGTATCACAAAAGGCAAGTAGATATAAAGTAGATTTATTGTTTTAACCATCCTGATATACCTACTTGATTTAAAAGGAAAAAATCAATGTCTATTAATGAAACTTACTTACCTCTAGACAAAGTATTTTCTAGAAATGAAGACTTGTACAAAGTTTTCTTGAAGCTATCATTTTGGGCTGAGAACAAAAAAGATTAGGTACAAATGAAAAGCTGAAATTTAAAGGCCTAAACACTCTGATGCAAGCAGGTATCTAAATATGAAACACATATTCCAAATGGAGCAGTTGCAATTGGGAAAATATTATTAATAAAAGGTCGATTCCTACGTAAAAAGTTGTGAAAAATTCGAATCTGAGGTTAATAAACACTCTGATGCAAGCAGGTATCTAAATATGAAACACATATTCCAAATTGCTAAAATCCACTAAGGCTGGGGTCTTGCTCAGTGAGTTCAAATGAAGTTACATGTTACTGAGTATTTATTGAATATACCTACCTACTTGGAGAGTGCCCCAGAACAGTCTCCAAGCACTCTCATAGGTTATACATCTCACTTTATTAATATGAGCTTGTACATAGATTTCATGGGGGGCCACTAACCCAGAAGTCTATGTTGTTAACCCTATGCTGGGTCATCCTTCTTCTGTCTATACCTACTCGTATTACTTGGGCAAAACTTAAAGACAAACTTGGTAATTATGCAGAAGCCACAACATTGGAAAAGGAAGCTCCTTTTTGTACTTAACCTAACCCTATAATAACACTAATCACTGCTCTAATTGTGAAAACTCCTTTTTGCATTTAACCTAACCCTATAATAAAACTGGACACTGCTCGTTTGTGCCAGTTCCTTTGGTAGCAATCTTCCACTGACTTCTGCACAAGTATCGTAAATTTTAACATGGGACTATAGATCTGGAGGTAGGTAAGTATGATGGTATTTACCTGTATTGTAAAAGGTATTGGGGTAGTCTGTTTGAATGGAGCTGTTCAATGTATCATGCAAGAGCTTTAAATTGAATGCAAATAATTATTGAAATACTTTATTTATGTTTCTTTTTTTTAGTAGGAGGGCTCTAATGAAGAAGCTCTTCCTAAAGGGGACTGTAACCACGGAGGTTTTATTCTCCTGAAGGTTTTATCGTCTCGTTCCGAGTTATTTTAAAATTCTCCCCTGGCGGGAATCGAACCCTCAACTTAACGCTTAACACTTAAAGTGGCTGGCAGCCTCGAAACGAAACATTGAGTACTTCAAAATTTGAGGGCGGTAATCGAACCTGCCACCTAGCGCTTACAAGGCAGGCACACTACCCTCCAAGCTCCAACTTTTTCTCTTACAAGGCAGACGCGCTACCAACCAAGCTAACTAGGCTGGCAATGATGAGCCTCTGATTTACATTTAACATCAGTTCTCCCACGTTTAAGAATTCCATTGTTTTTCTATTCCTTCAGGTTAACTTCGGACAAAACGAGGAAATCTATCTTCCTTAACTTGTACGATGAGCTCATAATGACTCTACCTTGTCCATTTCCTGGCACTGTACTCATACAATGGTGTTTCGATCATAACAAGGCTACCACAAGGTAATTGAAACAGACTTTATAAATGCAAATAATTATTGAAATTCTTTATTTATTTATGTTTCTTTTTTTTAGTAGGAGGGCTCTAATGAAGAAGCTCTTCCTAAAGGGAACTATAACAACGGAGGTTTTATTCTCCTGAAGGTTTTATCCTATCGTTCCGAGTTATTTTAAAATTCTCCCCTGGCGGGAATCGAACCCTCGACTTTCCTGAAGGTTTTATCGTCTGTTGTTGTTGTTGTTGTTGTTGTAGCGGCTTTAGCTTTCGCCGAATGGCGATAGCAGAATAAGGAAAAGATGTCTTTTTCTATCTGCTATACACCGGGGTGATGGTCTCTAGCTCTTCTTCTTCTTCTTCTTCTTTTGGTGCCATATTCTACAGAACGTTGGCAATCATGATAGCTAATTCATTCTTGTCGTGGGCTGCTTGGAGAAGATCTGGCATACTTTTATTAAACCATTGACTGAGGTTTTGGATCCAGGATGTTCTTGGTCTTGACGCTAGTCTTCTCTCTGTTTCGTCCCCTAGCCAGACAGTTTAACGTCCCCTAGCCAGACAGGTTTTATCGTCTCGTTCCGAGTTATTTTAAAATTCTCCCCTGGCGGGAATCGAACCCTCGACTTAACGCTTAACACTTAAAGTGGCTGGCAGCCTCGAAACGAAACATTAAGTACTTCAAAATTTGAGGGCGGTAATCGAACCTGCCACCTAGCGCTTACAAGGCAGGCACACTACCCTCCAAGCTCCCACTTTTTCTTCGGTTTACATCTCGTTCTTCGTCCTTCCACTTGTATCTGTCTCACTCTTTTCCCGACATATTCTCCATCTCTTCTCATCACATGCCCCTACCACTGTAATCTTCTATCTTGTATTTTCTTGGTCACTTCAGTCACTTTGATTTTGTTCCTTATCACTTCATTCCTTATTATATCCATTCTTGTCACTCCTAGACTCTACCTCAGCATCCTCATCTCATCTCATTCTAAACTAAAGTTCCAAGGACAAGCCAGAAACGTCAACTATTGTAGGAAAAGGGTAGGAGAAGAAGATGTACTTACCTAGTGCCATCTTAGCAGCTTCGAGCTTATCCTGCAGTACAAACAGACGAACAAACTCATTGGTTTTCCACAGAGCATCTGCTCTCTGTTCAGGATAGAAAGTGATCCAATCTATGGCGTTAATCTTATCCATATCTTCTTCTGTGGTCTCGGGCAGAAGAGTTTTCCGTTTGCTTTTGGATGATTTTTGTCTGTGGAGGTAGAAAATTAAGTCATCAAGAAGAAGAAAAAAACAACTCGCATTTCGATTACAAACACTTCAAACTTCAACGGGTTACTTTCTGATGTTCTCGTGCTGACTTAGCACCCAAGTACATGGGAAGTATTGTGCCTCTTCCTACCCATCCGAAGAGGGACATACTACGGGATGGGCATGCTACGACACAGACCATAAGGGTCTAATGTAGCAGAATTCTTTCATTGCTACGAAACATTGCTACGATGAAGCACTTTTGGTACTTGTTCAAAGTCACGTCAATGGAAGATTGCTACAAAAAGGAGCTATCCAAATGAGCAGTGACCAGTGTTATTATAAGGTTAGTTTAAATGCAAAAAAAAAAGCATCCACAATTTGAGCAGTGACCATTGGTATTATAGGGTTAGGATAAGCGCAAAAAGGAGCTTTCGTTTTCATTGACGTGACTTCTGAATAATTACGGCATTTTTTTCCAACTCACTTGACTTTCTCTACGACCAGATTCGTGATATCTCGGATAGCCAATCGGTTCTGTTCGGCCGCCTGTAGACACTCGGCTCTGAGGTCTGCATCTACAATACTCTCCAGATACTCAGCATACACTTGGTTCTGCTCTGAGGGACTCAGATGAGACACATAGTACGCGACCAGATGGGGGTTACCTCGGCCTGTGCAATCCTGAGGAATAATAGAATAGTGCTTATTTATACTGCTCAAAATAAGACGGAAGGGTCCCTTTACCCCAGTACACTAATACTATTATTATTGTGGTGGTGAATTATAAGTACCTTGATATAAGCCTTGATAATGTCATCTCCCATCTTACGCGTCTCATCTCGGGCCTGTTCAAATATTCGAAACACAAGAACCAAATGAGCAGCTAGTCGTGTCACGCGTGACCCAGGCCCATTGTCACGTGTCACGTAGCCGTGTAGATGTGACATGAGTGACGTCACGTTATCCAGAATGACGGCCTGCTGAATTTCAGAGAACCAAATGAGCAGCTAGCCGTGTCACGCGTGACCCAGGACCATTGTCACGTGTCACGTAGCCGTGTAGATGTGACATGAGTGACGTCACGTTATCCAGAATGACGGCCTGCTGAATTTCACGGTCTGGCTGGTGAGCTTCCTGCTTGATGGATGAGGACTGACAGTTCTCCAACTCTTGAAACACTTTGTCCAGGTCGAACCAAACTAAAGTTGGTAACGGAAAGGAAAAATCAGATTTTCAGATTTTTCAGAAATTACCGGGTTTGACCACCATCTTTTATTTACAAATTTACATGTAACACGTGTGGACGAGGCTTGATTGAGCTACCATAGCACCTAGCGTTGAAATTTAGCACTACTTTGGATTTCACGGTCTGGCTGGTGAGCTTCCTGCTTGATGGATGAGGACTGACAGTTCTCCAACTCTTGAAACACTTTGTCCAGGTCGAACCTGAAATCATTTATAATTAATCCATATTATTAAAAATTAAAAAGACAATTCAGATTCGACTTTCAACAAAAGAAAATTTGGTGAGCTTTCGTGAATACTTAGATTCTCATCATCTGCAGACTAAATCCATACCTAGGTATTATGATGATTTGTACTCTTTTGTTACGATTTCAATCAGTGCCTGGTTCTCACAAAGAAGTATCCCATGAAAAAGGCAATAACAGTCTTTATAGCCGACGACCATTTCAAACTTTGTCCCCTTTTTAAATTTCTTTCTCCCTCCTTCTCTCATACACACTCACAACTCTATCTTGAGATTCTTGAGGCTTTCAAGCATCGTCCACCCTTTGTGGACACTACTCTAGAGGCAATAGCATGTATGACATTACTGCAATGCAATAATTCTAAACTAAACTGGACGCGGCACACAAGGGATCAAGAAGAGACCGCCTTAACATAATGAAAATGACATGACTCCTTACTTTTGGTTCCAATATTTGTCCGGCATAGGACAGTATCTTCTCCCGACAATATTCTCTCGTATTTCTTCTTCCACTCGGAGATCCACATACACCTTGAGATGTGCCCACAGTATATCTTCCCAGGTGTTACACATTAGGAGGGCAGCGTCTAGATTGCCACACAGAATACCCATGGCAGCGCGCCATGCCCGGGGCATCTTGGGGCACTCTGATTGACCCCAGGCACTCAGCTTCCACAGGTCTCTGTAATGGGGAGTTGAAAGTGAAATAGGTTGACAAAAAGGTTGACAAATGAAAAGTTGATGATTTACTTGTGAGAATTCCCGTAATAATGAATAGTGTCAATTTTCTTGACTTGGCGGGGCGGACCGATACCGCTCTTCTTAATATTTCTATACTTAATTACCTATACTAATCGTAGGAAATAGGAAGATTTTTTTAAATAATGAAATACTAGTGACACAGCAAATAAAACTGTAAAACCTGAAATCATTTATAATTGATCCATATTATTAAAAATTAAAAAGACATTTCAGATTCGACTTTCAACAAAAGAAAATTTGGTGAGCTTTCGTGAATACCTACTTAGATTCTCATCATCATCTGCAGACTAAATCCATACCTAGGTATTACGATGATTTGTACTCTTTTGTTAGGATTTCAATCAGTGCCTGGTTCTCACAAAGAAGTATGCCATAAAAAAGGCAATAACAGTCTTTATAGCCGATGACCATTTCAAACTTTATCCCCTCTTTAAATTTCTTTCTCCTTCCCTCTCTCATACACACTCACAACTCTATCTTGAGATTCTTGAGGCTTTCAAGCATCGTCCACCCTTTGTGGACCATACTTAGATTCTCATCATCTGCAGACTAAATCCATACCTAGGTATTATGATGATTTGTACTCTTTTGTTAGGATTTCAATCAGTGCCTGGTTCTCACAAAGAAGTATACCATAAAAAAGGCAATAACAGTCTTTATAGCCGATGACCATTTCAAACTTTATCCCCTCTTATTTCTTTCTCCTTCCCTCTCTCATACACACTCACAACTCTATCTTGAGATTCTTGAGGCTTTCAAGCATCGTCCACCCTTTGTGGACACTACTCTACAGCCAATAGCATGTATGACATTACTGCAGTGCAATAATTCTAAACTAAACTGGACGCGGCACACAAGGGATCAAGAAGAGACCGCCTTAACATAATGAAAATGACATGACTCCTTACAGCAGCATCCACATACACACTTTAATCAGGCGATGGTAGTGTAGACACGGCTTTAGAGGCAATAGCATGTATGACATTTCTCCTTACTTCTGATTCCAATATTTGTCCGGCATAGGACAGTATCTTCTCCCAACGATATTCTCCCGTATTTCTTCTTCCACTCGGAGATCCACATACACCTTGAGATGTGCCCACAGGATATCTTCCCAGGTGTTACACATGAGTAGGGCAGCGTCTAGATTGCCACACAGAATGCCCATGGCAGCGCGCCATGCCCGGGGCATCTTGGGGCACTCGGATTGACCCCAGGCACTCAGCTTCCACAGGTCTCTGTAATGGGGAGTTGAAAGTGAAATAGGTTGACAAAAAGGTTGACAAATGAAAAGTTAATGATTTACTTGTGAGAATTCCCGTAATAATGAATAGTGTCAAACTTTCTTGACTTGGCGGGGCGGACCGCTACCGCGCTTCTTAATATTTACCTATACTAATCGAAGGAAATAGGAAGATTTTTTTAAATAATGAAATACTAGTGACACAGCAAATCAAATTGTAGAATTCACTAGGAGAATGGACCTCTACAGGGCCTCCCAAGTTCCTATTCAACCCAAAATCTACTGAGGAAAATTTCCTTTGAGTTGAACAGTTTTGCTTAATTTTAGCTCTCGTGGCGTGGATGAGTCGCGTGAATAAGAAACACACTACCTAAGTACTATCACGCCACGTGAACTAACGAGAGCTCATGGGGAGTCAGAAAGATGTGGTTCAAAGTTCTCCCATAACATGGTACTTACTTAGGTGATTTCGCTCCCGATGGCCACACTGCTCTCAAGTCACGTGAGCTCACGACCTCTACAGGTCCTCCCAAGTTCCTATTCAACCCAAAATCTACTGAGGAAAAATTCCTTTGAGTTGAACAGTTTTGCTTAATTTTAACTTTCGTGACATGGATGAGTCGCGTGAATAAGAAACACACTAGGTACCTACTATCACGCCACGTGAACCAACGAGAGCTCATGGGGAGTCAGAAAGATGTGGTTCAAAGTTCTCCCATAATATAATACTTAGGTGATTTCGCTCTCGATGGCCACACTGCCCTCAAGTCACGTGAGCTCACGTGACGTGATAGCCCCCCAGAGGGATATCATAACTCACCTATTAGGATGACCTTCAATGGGAAATCTCTCCGTAGTGTTGGACGTTAGGTCAAAGTTCGGATCGTGAAAGGGTCTCCATCCTTCGAGAATGCTGGCTTTCAGACCCTGGCCTACATGTAGACATAGCTTCTGTGCTGTGTCCAATCTGCCACAACGTACCTCACGGAACACTTGAGTTAGAAGTCGACGCTCATCTTCCTGAGGACACGTAAAATATAAAGTTAGAATTTAGAATAGATACTTAAGTGTGTCTAGTCCGGAAATGAAGTGCATAGGTAACAGAGCAGACTGGAAGAGACTGGCTCGAAATGCACACCCCACTTGAGTGGGATAAGACAAAGAAGAATAAGAGTGTGTCTAGAATTTAAGAATTAGGTACCTCATTTAACATAAAATATAAAGTTAGAAATGGATTTGCTTTTATTTTTTTAGCTTTCGGACGTTAGCGAGCCAATGGGTGCAACAGAGCAGACTGAAAGAGACTGACTCGAAATGCCCACCTCACTTGAGTGGGATAAGACAAAGAATAATAAGAGTGTGTCTAGAATTTAAGAATTAGGTACCTACCTCATTTTAATCATAACATTTAAATGATCGAAGGCACACACCCCGGAGTACTTACATATCAGTTCCAACTTTGAACCTTGGTCATCCTAACTTTGCACTACTCTCTTTTCCCCATTAAAAAAAAAAAAAAGCTGTGAAGATAAACAAAAGTTGTCCGTGTGAGAAATCTTTTGTAGAATGGACCCCTCTGGTGGAATCCCAGTAACATTAATCACCATATTTACCTCATCCAATGGGTGCAAATGCCTCTTCTCTTTGAGAGGGGCATCAGGATCCATACTGGATACCAACTGCTTGTTGGCTGAAAACGGCAACTCCCGATTGTTCTGAAAAGTCCAGAGTAAATTGGAATGTTAACATTTGTGAATATTCACGAGAGAACTTTCAAAGGTAACATAAGAATTGAGGTTGTAGAAAAAGATTATTTTCCCTAATCTTCCTCAGAGTAAGTGTGAAAGGGAAATGATCTCCAATCCAGACTTATAGGACTAGAATTGATCAATATACATTTTAGTATAGTTAGATTTCATCCAAATAAATCTAAATTTTTATCCAAAGTCCAAATTAAGAATAAAATCTCCTTACTTTCAACTGGAACAGAGTGTTTTCCCAGAGCACTGTTTTGTCCGTGAAATGTTCAATGGAGGGTTTTTCTTCCCTATCATTCTCATCTGCAGCACTTTTCTCCAGCCAATCAATGATGATCTGACACTGAAAAAGACAAAAGAAAGGACAAAATTGACTTGAAATATTATTCCTCCAAACCACTTTCATATTACTTCAAGGAACATTTTTTAGCATTCTTGCCTGTGGTTGGATAAAAAGTGCCTTTCTATTCTACCACCACTTGTATTTTTTCTTTAGGGCAGCAACTTTGAGAAGCACTGCATTCGACCTTCAATGGTTGAGAATGCTGTGCTACCTTGTCAGATAGTGGTTGAACTAATTTTTGTATTTTCCTTTAAAATAACTAGGGGAAATGAAGATGAGTTTCAGGAGATGGGAAATTATCTCAGAATTCAAATTATCTCAGACATTGGTTAACATATATCATTTCTTACCTCTGCAATATGAGGGTCATTTTTGAACAGCATTTCCACAACAGTTTTCTCCGTGATGTGTCCCGTATGTACATCATTGGGCGGAGGAGCCAGACGGTACTGATAGAGAGCAGACACAAGACGCCACACATTGCTTTCCTTGGCCAACCATTTCATGAACTGTTTGAGACAAAATCCATTAGTATTAATATTAGGTTAAGACTGATTTTTTTTTTTTTTTTTTTCCACAGGAAAAATTGACTTTATTCAACAATTTATTTACAAATATATTTTTCTTTTCATGTCAATGATATGGACATCAGAACTTTGTCTATTAGACAAAGTTCCCATGCCCATTTTTTTTTTTTTTTTTTTTTTTTTTTTTTTGTTTTTTTTAATACTTTTTC
>NW_007378870.1:0-52141 GCF_000475195.1 Diaphorina citri | reverse complement strand
CGCAAGCAGAAATGATAGCGCAGGCCCTGTTTGACAGTGAATATATCAAGTGCATATCCGGCCCTGGTAGTGGTGCAGGGGATTCCAAGTTCTCATTGGATGCTCTGTATACGATAGTGTGTCAAGATGAGGAGGAGTCCAGCCCTGTTGATCCTTTGCGAATACATTCCTCCAACTCTACGTCCTCGTTTCATTTGGACCTCAACTTGGAAGATAGCACAGCCAGTATACGTCCTAACAAGAGTGAGTAGAATGAAATAGATTTTACCTATGACAGAGATTATTCTACCATTGACCTATTCCAATTCTAGATGTTCTACTTCACACCGTAGAAGGGAATTATTTTTAGGAGAATTGTAATAAAATCCTAAAGTACGTCCCACATTCACTTGTAAAATATAACACCTTTTCAAGAATTGCCCTAGTAGGAAAGTCCCTTTTCGTCTGTTGTTTATGTAAGTTTTGCTACTTTCTACAATTTTCTACACAACTTTTCGAAACTCAAATGTAAATCGTTCCTTGTGAAATTAAAAACTGAAGCCACATGTAGAGTCATTGACATGATATATTTTGAATTCAATTAACTCGAATGTACTTTGATTTGTTTCTCCTCAGACTCCGCAACCCGCACAACACGAGAGATCAGTGAGAACCCTAACCTCCTTCCTGTACATTCTCTACAGAAGATAATTCAAGCATATAGGCGAGACCCGATCCGTCCTAACAACGCCAAGGCAGATGCTGCCCTCACAGACAAGTTTGAATCCCATCGCAACAAACTACTCCAGCAACTACTCATAGTTGAAAGTTTATCCATGTCTTGGGCAAGTGTGATTCTACCCTTAGCGGAGAAAATAATAGAAGAAGTCAAGCCTGATCAGAATATCGATTCGTTCGATATAAGACAATATGTTCAGATCAAGAAAGTGGATGGTGGGACTCGTAATGATAGCTTTGTTGTGTCTGGTATTGTGCATTCCAAGAATGTATCACACAAGTCCATGCTGACCGCTTTGAATAATCCAAAGATCTTGATCTTACAATGCGCTATTGTGTATCAGAGAGTAGAAGGGAAGCTGTTATCCCTGGAGCCAGTAATCATGCAGGAGACTGAATACCTGAGAAATGTAGTGGCCAGGATATCAGCTCTCAAACCTGACATTGTCCTTGTACAACGTAACGTGGCACGACTAGCCCAGGAGTCTCTGCAACAGCTGGGGATCACCTTGGTACTCAATGTAAAGACAACTGTACTTGAGAGAATAGCAAGATGTACCAGAGCAGACCTTGTGTATTCAGTGGATGTCTTACTCAATCAAATACATCTAGGTACTTGCTCGCGCTTCTCAGTCAAGAAGTTATCTGACTCCAACAAGACGTTGATGTTCTTCGAAGGTTGTGCATTCCCTCATAAAGGTTCTACTGTGATATTGAGAGGAGCCTCGAGGAAAGAATTGATGAAAGTGAAGCGTGTCACAAGTTTCATGATTTATGTTCTGTATAACTGGAAACTGGAGAGTTCTCTACTCATGGATGAACAAGCCTATGTCATACAGACCAAGAAACCCATCTTACAAAGTCCTAGTGACTCTGTAGCAGATATTATTCCCAAACCTAGCACAGATGAGAAGCATACCAGATCTAACTCTGAATCTACAGGTGATGTGAAAGTTGCTATTCAGAAACCTGCCAGTCAGTCTATACAAGATGCAAGTGATCCTCTGCAATCAGAACCCAATGTTACAAGTCCTATGTCTCCACAAGACTTACACCTTGCGGTAGATAATGTTCCTACCAATAGTTTCCGTAAAGCTTTGGATGATATTATACTCTCCGTGTCACCTACGATAAAATATACCGTCCCTTACCTAGAGAATGAAACTGGCAAGAAATGTGACCTGAGGAAATATTTCCCTGATAATATTTATTGGTCTGCACAGCTTGATCCTGCTGCTCCGATTGTTAAGAATGAAACCCCAGTGGAAACTATTCCACGCCATACACTGGAGCTGAAGGAACCACATGCCTTCTTGAGTGAAGTCCTAACTGAGACTTGTGATTCAGCCAAAGTCCGGTCCAGTCTCGCTTTGTATCGAGCTGCAGGTGGAAGGTTAACCCCTAGTAGTAAGAAACTTTCCCCTCCTCCGACTGTTGCCCCTCCAGCCCCTGTATCCACTAAGATTGACGCTCTACAGCCGTCTAATCATCAACGATTACCTGTGCTGATTTACATCTGTCGGTCTCCTATACATTCCCCTGGCTTCTGTGTTGAACCTTGTACTATTAATATGGACTTCTACGCACGAAATGATATTCCCCTAGGCAGTTTCCTCGAGAAGTATTGCTTCAGGAGAGATTACAAATGTCCCTCTGCTACCTGTTTGATACCAACGCTAGAACATGAACGTTGGTTTATCCATGGAAATGGTAGTGTATGTGTAGGTCTCTGTGAGATTGAGAACAGACCTCCAGAAGCGTATGACGAGAGGATTATCATGTGGAATTGGTGTCCCTCGTGTAAACAAGTGTCTTCTATACTTCCTATGAGTTCTGATACATGGCGTCTGTCATTAGCCAAGTTCCTGGATCTCAGATTCAACTGTGTTCCTCTCGGTTGTAAAACAGCATCCTGTACACATCATCTACATCAGGAACAAGTTCACTACTTTGCTTACAACAACATCGTCGCCTCTTTCATTTACACTCGTATTAAACTCTATGAGGTATGCATTCCTTCAACCACTTTGAAAAAATCCCTCTCTACATTTGACAAGAATGGTCTGTTTGAGGAAGTAAAAAAATGGAGTCTAATGGGACAGGAAGTGTTTTCTATAGTATTGGAAAAGTTGCATACAAACCAGACGGATGCCACTATGAATACGTTGCAACCCTTGCTGGTGAAAGATCAAGCCAACTTGAAGCAGAAAGTAGACGATATTCAAATGAAACTGACAGATCCTGATGTGATGAATAACTTGTGGAACTTGGAAGATTCTATTGTGAAACTAAAACGAGCTGTTGTGTATTGGAAAAGTTGCATACAAACCAGACGGATGCCACTATGAACACGTTGCAACCCTTGCTGGTGAAAGATCAAGCCAACTTGAAACAGAAAGTAGATGATATTCAAATGAAACTGACAGATCCTGATGTGATGAATAACTTGTGGAACTTGGAAGATTCTATTGTGAAACTAAAACGAGCTGTTGTAGAATCCATCAACAATTGGAACTCGAGACTAATGAAAACCAGACCTAAAACCAAATCAACAGACAGTTCTAAATCTCTACTCACGGATATTGTAGAAGGCACGCCTACCACGGAGACCTCCACGGAATATGTATTTGATAGTGAAGAATCAGAGGAGAGTGATGTGGATCATGTAGATGACTCGGATACTGTCAAAACAAAAGTACCACGCATGAAAGCTATCCTATCCCAGCTATTACCAACCAATGTTCCCTCTCTGCCTATCTCCAACTCCTTGGTAGAAGCTCAACAGCATCATACCCTAGCACTGGGCTGTTCTGTCCCGGTAGTTCGTGAAACTAAAACGAGCTGTTGTAGAATCCATCAACAATTGGAACGCGAGACTAATGAAAACCAGACCTAAAACCAAATCAACAGACAGTTCTAAATCTCTACTCACGGATATTGTAGAAGGTACGCCTACCACGGAGACCTCCACGGAATATGTATTTGATAGTGAAGAATCAGAAGAGAGTGATGTGGATCATGTAGATGACTCGGATACTGTCAAAACAAAAGTACCACGCATGAAAGCTATCCTATCCCAGCTATTACCAACCAATGTTCCCTCTCTGCCTATCTCCAACTCCTTGGTAGAAGCTCAACAGCATCATACCCTAGCACTGGGCTGTTCTGTTCCGGTAGTTGTCTATGAACAAGAACCTAGCTCTATCATCTCCTATGCACTCAGCTCATTCGACTATCAGTATAAACTAGAAGAACTGAAAGCAGCCCATGAGATTGAAACCAACGAGTGTAAGATTCCCCACATTGATATCAAGTTCTCCGATACTGCCGCTAATTTCTCCGTCAAAATGTATTTCGCTGATCTGTTCGCTGAGTTGAGGAAGTTTTCCTGTCCAGAAGGTGAAGAAAGTTTCATTCGGTCCTTATCCCGTTGTATCCGGTGGGAAGCTAGAGGTGGCAAGTCTGGCTCTAACTTCTGCAAGACTAAGGATGACCGGTTCATCTTGAAGGAAATGTCGCGATTAGAAAGTTCGCTGAGTTGAGGAAGTTCTCCTGTCCAGAAGGTGAAGAAAGTTTCATACGTTCCCTATCCCGTTGTATCCGGTGGGAAGCTAGAGGTGGCAAGTCTGGATCCAACTTCTGCAAGACTAAGGATGACCGGTTCATCTTGAAGGAAATGTCGCGATTAGAAATGGATTCCTTCCTCACCTTTGCACCCAACTATTACAACTACGTCAAGAATTGTTTCGAAAACTCGAGTCCCACGCTACTGTGTAAGATATTCGGTGTATTCCGAGTGATTTGTCAAAATAATAATTCCAAGACCCGCTCTAATCTCTTGGTCATGGAGAATCTGTTTCATTCGAGAAACATTAAGCTTCGTTTTGATCTGAAGGGTTCTCTCCGGAACAGATTGGTAGATACAAGTCTGGACTCTATGGATAGTGATGCTGTGCTATTAGATGAGAACTTTATTAATATGATAGCCTAGCGCTTACAAGGCAGACGCGCTACCAACCAAGCTAACTAGACTGGCAATGAGCCTCTGATTTAGATTTAACATCAGTTCTCCCACGTTCAAGAATTCCATTGTTTTTCTCTTCCTTCAGGTTAACTTCGGACAAAACGAGGAAATCTATCTTCCTTAACTTGTACGATGAGCTCATAATGACTCTACCTTGCAATATGATTAGCGAGTCTCCTTTATACATTCATCCCCATTCCAAGTTTATCCTCATGCAAGCTATTAACAATGATACGCAGTTCCTAGCTAATCAACATGTCATGGATTACTCTCTATTGCTTGGCATAGATGACACGAACATGGAACTTGTAGTAGGGATGATTGATTACATTAGAACTTTCACTTGGGATAAGAAGATTGAGACGATGGTAAAGAAGTCAGGCTTGTTAGGAGGACAAGGAAAGTTGCCGACCATTGTGTCGCCAGATGAATATAGGAAGAGGTTCCAGTCTGCCATGAATCGATATTTCTTAGGCGTACCAGATCGATGGTCAGGGTTGGTTGAGGGGATTAATATTTGACCTGAGAGATAATGTGCAAATAGGCTGTGATTTTCAAAAGAGTATTATTCTAAGCTGCAGGTGGAAGGTTAACCCCTAGTAGTAAGAAACTTTCCCCTCCTCCGACTGTTGCCCCTCCAGCCCCTGTATCCACTAAGATTGACGCTCTACAGCCGTCTAATCATCAACGATTACCTGTGCTGATTTACATCTGTCGGTCTCCTATACATTCCCCTGGCTTCTGTGTTGAACCTTGTACTATTAATATGGACTTCTACGCACGAAATGATATTCCCCTAGGCAGTTTCCTCGAGAAGTATTGCTTCAGGAGAGATTACAAATG
The DNA here is from genome assembly GCF_000475195.1 of Diaphorina citri. Taxonomy (NCBI): domain Eukaryota; kingdom Metazoa; phylum Arthropoda; class Insecta; order Hemiptera; family Psyllidae; genus Diaphorina; species Diaphorina citri. Next base: position 46,557 of record NW_007378870.1, on the reverse strand, counting down.
TCCCTCTGCTACCTGTTTGATACCAACGCTAGAACATGAACGTTGGTTTATCCATGGAAATGGTAGTGTATGTGTAGGTCTCTGTGAGATTGAGAACAGACCTCCAGAAGCGTATGACGAGAGGATTATCATGTGGAATTGGTGTCCCTCGTGTAAACAAGTGTCTTCTATACTTCCTATGAGTTCTGATACATGGCGTCTGTCATTAGCCAAGTTCCTGGATCTCAGATTCAACTGTGTTCCTCTCGGTTGTAAAACAGCATCCTGTACACATCATCTACATCAGGAACAAGTTCACTACTTTGCTTACAACAACATCGTCGCCTCTTTCATTTACACTCGTATTAAACTCTATGAGGTATGCATTCCTTCAACCACTTTGAAAAAATCCCTCTCTACATTTGACAAGAATGGTCTGTTTGAGGAAGTAAAAAAATGGAGTCTAATGGGACAGGAAGTGTTTTCTATTGTATTGGAAAAGTTGCATACAAACCAGACGGATGCCACTATGAACACGTTGCAACCCTTGCTGGTGAAAGATCAAGCCAACTTGAAACAGAAAGTAGATGATATTCAAATGAAACTGACAGATCCTGATGTGATGAATAACTTGTGGAACTTGGAAGATTCTATTGTGAAACTAAAACGAGCTGTTGTAGAATCCATCAACAATTGGAACTCGAGACTAATGAAAACCAGACCTAAAACCAAATCAACAGACAGTTCTAAATCTCTACTCACGGATATTGTAGAAGGCACGCCTACCACGGAGACCTCCACGGAATATGTATTTGATAGTGAAGAATCAGAGGAGAGTGATGTGGATCATGTAGATGACTCGGATACTGTCAAAACAAAAGTACCACGCATGAAAGCTATCCTATCCCAGCTATTACCAACCAATGTTCCCTCTCTGCCTATCTCCAACTCCTTGGTAGAAGCTCAACAGCATCATACCCTAGCACTGGGCTGTTCTGTCCCGGTAGTTGTCTATGAACAGGAACCTAGCTCTATCATCTCCTATGCACTCAGCTCATTTGACTATCAGTATAAACTAGAAGAACTGAAAGCAGCCCATGAGATTGAAACAAACGAGTGTAAGATTCCCCACATTGATATCAAGTTCTCCGATACTGCCGCTAATTTCTCCGTCAAAATGTATTTCGCGGATCTATTTGCTGAGTTGAGGAAGTTTTCCTGTCCGGAAGGTGAAGAAAGTTTCATACGTTCCCTATCACGTTGTATCCGATGGGAAGCTAGAGGTGGCAAGTCTGGCTCTAACTTCTGCAAGACTAAGGATGACCGGTTCATCTTGAAGGAAATGTCGCGATTAGAAATGGATTCCTTCCTCACCTTTGTTTTCCCAGAGCATTCCTAATAGGCAGTTAGGAAATAAGGGAGGTCTTTCTTTCATATTACTAAGTGCTCTATTCGACCTTCTTTATTTCCTAATTGCCTATTAGAAGTGCTCGACAGAACCGTTTACGTTGGAAAAGACAATTTCTAATAGGCAATTAGGAAATCAAGGAGGTCTCTTTTCACCTTTGGGAGTGTTTATTTACAGTCTTCGGAGAAAGATCGAATCTGATCTAATAGGCAATTATGAAATAAAAGGGGTCGAACAGACTCTTCCTAGAGTACCTAATTTGGAAAAGAGACCTCCTTTATTTCCTAATTGCCTATTAGAAATGCCCTGGCAGAACTGTTTTCGTTGGGAAAGACAATTTCTAATAGGCAATTAGGAAGTAAAGGAGGTCTCTTATTTCATATTACTGAGGGCCCTGTTCACTGATTTCCCCTGTAACTTTCCTTCCCCTATTTTCACTAAATCTAAATACGTAGATGGTTTAGGTTTCGTTGTTCAAGACAATTTCTAATAGGCAATCAGGAAATAGAGGAGGTCTATATTTTCTCATTTCCATGGGTCCAGTTGCTCGAATTTCAGCATAGACTTCCCCTTTTTGGGGGCGGCGTTCTCCCATATTTTCTTTTGTTTATATGATGAAAGGTTTAGAAGTTTATGATGATTCTTTTAGTAGATGTTTTTCATACCACCCTCAATTTGTAGAGCTGAAATTTGATTAGAAGTAAGAAGAACGCATTGCATTTGTAACAAGTTGTACAAAGAATTAAAATATATATTTATATTATTTTATGCATTTTAAGTTAATTCTATCCTGTTCATTTTCTTTATTCAAATTTTTGTTTCATTAGCGTGTTGCCCTTAAAACAAGCTCTCAAATCTCTCAGGCACGCCAAAATCTTGGTTGGGATTCAAACCCGAACCTTCTCACCCAGGAGGCGAGCACCTTAACCACTGCGCTACCTTACACAATGAAGGTATTAATATGTTTTGAAGCTAGGTAGCTAGTTATAGGTATATCACATTGTAAAGATAGTTACCAACACTAAAAACTATGCCTATCTCATGCATGCCACTCAAGTACAGAGTCGGACCTTGAAAAAGCTTCCGGCTACAAGTCTCTCACAGTTTGAAGACTAAAGTCGGAATTTTTTCCGACACACATGTCCCGAACGTTTGACAAACCTAGGTCTGCCACTCACTATCAGGTAGACCTGACAGGTGTGCCTGTCGTCAGGTCTACCTCATAGTGAGTGGCTAGCCTAAAGGTCTCTCACAGTTTGAAGACTGCATTCGGAAATTTTTTCCGGCATACATGTCCCAAATGGCTGATAGACCTACCGACGGAAAGAAGATCACATAAAGGCTTTCAAAGGACCCTTCAGAATTTGCCTCGTTTACTTGCTTTCGCTTTGGCTTTCTTGGCCTGCTGTTTCTGTCTTCGTTTCTCCTTGGACATGCCATCTCTCTCTCGCCGTCGCTCTTTGATTTTCCTCTGCTTCAAAATGGTGTCTCGATCTTTGACGATGTTGTTTCGTGTGTCTGACGTTCTGTTCTGTCTGAAGCGTTGTGGAATATTCGAAAGCACTGGAACGAGAAAATGACATGAGGATTATATTACCGGTTCCCAATATGTAGTAGGTACCTAAACGGTGAGATGCTTTGATTATTGTCCTAACTTGCTTCTTGCTACCTAACTGTACAGTACGCTGTACCTTCTCCCAAACTTTTGAACGGCTGGTAATTTTTTTAATTCTATAAAGTTCTAGAGGTAGTAGGAAAAGACTTATGACCCTTCTCAGGGCCATACTTATTTCTGGCATTGGCCGGCCCTTATCACCTGAAAGGTCATTTTTGGCCTTTTCTCACGAATTCAGGCCATTTTTGACCTTTCACAACTACTATTATGCCACCGAGTCAAGTCCGCCTCAAAAGGAATTAAAATCACTCACCCTTGCTCTGTGTACTGGTCACTGGGTTTATAGGGGATATAGAATTCACTGTCTACTTTCCTAGCGGCCCGCTCCTCTCTCTTCTTCTTCTTGCTCATATGAACTACATTCTGTCCAAATGTAGACTCGATATCGTCCACATTACTCGATTCTAAACCAACTCGGGATCCACTGTCTTCCTTCTGGTTTTCATTGGCATCTGAGAACAATTTAAGTTGTGTAATAAGTTCATGGAAAAAAAAAATATAAAAGTAATAATAATAGTGCTTATTTATATTGTTCGTACAAGACTGAAAAGGTGAAGAGTTATTTTAAGGATAAATTTTCATACCTTTGCTGGGATTAAACCCACACCCTCCTGTTTACCAGGCGAGCGTCTTGACCACTACACCACCGAGGCAGGTAAGTATACTGTCGTGAAGTAAATGAAAATTTCGGACAAAAGAACGAAGTAGTGCCAGCCTAGTCAGCTTGGTTGGTAGCGCGTCTACCTTGTAAGCGCTAGGCCGCGGGTTCAATTCCCGCCCGGGGCGGATTTTATCCTGAACGGATGTTCTTTCTCGGCTGACTTTCTACTATCCTGTCTTCCTACTATCTTTTTCGGGATAGAAAACCTTAGTAATTACAGTTCCCTGTATCAAATCTCTTTAGAAAAGAAAATCAACTCACCCGCTTTCTTGGCGAGAATAAATTCTTCTCTTTTCTTCTTGAAGCCACTGATGATAGGTTCATGGAGTTTTCTCTTATGCCTCATTAGAGCAGCGGTCTTACTAACAGGGTCCTTTCCGAATTCCAACACAGTAGATGGCGGCCTATACTCGGACATCTTGGTCAAGAGATTGAACTTCTCTTGCTCAGCAGACCCTGTTGATCAGAATAGAGGATATGCACTTGGGTAAAAAATATGAATAAAACATCGATTTCAACGTAAAATGTTGTGAAAATCCAAATCTAAAGTCAAAACTCCAAAAAAAGTAAAGAAAAAAGTATCTTTAAAAGGTCAAAAATTCAATTTTTACGAGATAATAGACTGCATAAGTAATCAGTAAATGAAATTTAGGATCATTCACTTGCTCAGCAGACCCTGTTGATCAGAATAGAGGATATGCACTTGGGTAAAAAATATGAATAAAACATCGATTTCAACGTAAAATGTTCTGAAAATTCAAATCTAAAGTCAAAACTCCAAAAAAAGTATCTTTAAAAGGTCAAAAATTCAATTTTTACGAGACACTAGACTCCATAAGTAATCAGTAAATGAAACTTAGGATCATTCTAAGTATCTTTCAAACCTTATTATAACAGGTTTTATGTTAACGTTTATGAAAAGATTGATTGAGTATAATGGACTCACCTATATTTCTAAACAGTGGATGTACTTGCATTGTTGCTAGTTCTAGCTCTTTCACTTTCTTCACGCTTTCTACCGAGGCGCCAGGTCGTGATTTAACATACTTCTTGTATGCATTGTTGCAAGTTTTCTGTATACCCTCCTGAAATTAGAAAAGGGGGCGGGTTGTAGATTAAACTTTTTTCGAATCAGGGGACCCTAAAAAGGATATTTCCACCCATTTCCCGATTTTGAAAATTTGGACCGATTGCAATACTTTCTCATTACTTATTGTAATAGAAAGTAAAAATGATAATACCTAAGTTAGTACACGTAGTAAATATTAATAATAATAAAACGGGCCTTTCCGAATTCCAACACAGTAGATGGCGGCCTATACTCGGACATCTTGGTCAAGAGATTGAACTTCTCTTGCTCAGCAGACCCTGTAGATAAGAATAGAGGAATGCATTTGGGTAAGAATTTAAAAATTATGAATAAAAAGATCGATTCCAACGTAAAAAGTTGTGAAAAATCCAAATCTAAAGTCAAAACTCCAAAAAAAGTATTTTTAAAAGGTCAAAAATTCAATTTTTACGAGACAATAGACTGCATATCAGTAATCAGTAAATGAAACTTAGGATCATTCTAAGTAATCAGTATAATGAAACTTAGGATCATTCTAAGTATCTTTCAAACCTTGTTTCAGGTTTTATCTTAACGTTTATGAAAAGATTGATTGAGTATAATGGACTCACCTATATTTCTAAACAGTGGATGTACTTGCATTGTTGCTAGTTCTAGCTCTTTCACTTTCTTCACGCTTTCTACCGAGGCTCCAGGTCGAGATTTAACATATTTCTTGTATGCATTGTTGCAAGTTTTCTGTATGCCTTCCTGAAATTAGAAAAGGGGGCGGGTTGTAGAAACTTTTTTCGAATCAGCGGACCCTAAAACGGATATTTCCACCCATTTCCCGATTTTGAAAATTTGGACCGATTGCAATACTTTCTCATTACTTATTGCAATAGAAAGTAAAAATGATAATACCTAAGTTAGTACACGTAGTAAATATTAACAATAATAAAACGGCCATGGCCGAGATTCGAACCCAGAACTCACCATATCAGCATCGAGTTCAACCCAGTTCATTATTTCACTGATCTGATCCTCCATAAGGCCTTGTGGTATTTTCCCGAACATACCATCCTGATGCCTTATCTTTCCCTTCATGCTATCGTCAGCAAGCACTGGTTTACGTCCCAGAAATAGAAGTAGATCTAAATAATAGCAGAGCTCATCTGAGGATACCAGACTGTAGGCTACACCTGATCTGTAAACATGAAAATATAAACAAAACAAATTAGTCACGAGGATTTTTGTTTAAACTTAATTTTGCAATCATTTCAGTATTGTCGCTACTGGGATTTGACATTTGAATTTACTGCCAGCCTAATTAGCTTGAATTTGTACTAAAGCGCTAAATTCGTAGAAGCTCAACCCCTCCTGATGCCTTATCTTTCCCTTCATGCTATCGTCAGCAAGCACTGGTTTACGTCCCAGAAATAGGAGTAGATCTAAATAATAGCAGACCTCATCTGAGGATACCAGACTGTATGCTACACCTGATCTGTAAACATGGAAATATAAACAAAACAAATTAGTCACGAGGATTTTTGTTTAAACCTAATCTTGCAATCACTTCAGTATTGTCGCTACTGGGATTTGAATTTACTGCCAGCTAATTAAGCTTGAATTTGTACTTGAGCGCTCAATTCGTAGAAGCTTAACCCATCCTTAGGGCTGTTTGGCCCTAAACCTAACCCTCGGAGTGGGTTTTTTGTGTATTGTAAGCGCTAGGTCGCGGGTTCTATTTCCGCCCAGGGCGCACTTTATCCTAAACAGATAAGGTTCGTTCCCGGAACGGCTGGCTTTCTCCTATCCTGTCTTCGTTCTCTCTTCGATTTCGGGACAATAAGACCTCCGTTGTTGCACTTTCCTCTATCAAACTTCTTCGAAGGAAGAATGAAAAGCTAAGTAAGTCAGGGCTGTTTGGCCCTAAACCTAACCCTCGGAGTGGGTTTTTTGTGTATTGTAAGCGCTAGGTCGCGGGTTCTATTTCCGCCCAGGGCACACTTTATTCTAAACAGATAAGGTTCGTTCCCGGAAGGGCTGGCTTTCTCCTATCCTGTCTTCCTTCTCTCTTCGATTTCGGGACGATAAGACCTCCGTTGTTGCACTTTCCTCTATCAAACCTCTCTAAAGAAATAATGAAAAGCCAATTATAATAAATAAACCCTTCAACATACCTGCCAGCACGGGCACATCTACCTACACGATGTACAAACAGTTTGGCCTTGCATGGGAAATTATAGTTGATGACTGCGTCCAAACTCGGAATATCAATACCTGATGGGAAATAAGATAACCAATGATATTTGTTAAGAAGAAGATTGTAGCTTTCGAGATAATCAATTAATCAATGATCTTTGTTATGTGATTAATAACTCTCAAGCGCTTAGGGTCAGTCGAGTTAGCTGGGAAGGTAATCAAGCCGAGTGCTTAATCCAAAAGTAAAACTAAAACAACCAAACTCCTGCCTGTTAGCCTACCTTGAAAGTGCTAGATCGCGGGATCATATCCCGCCCGGGGGGCGAAATTTCATTCTGAACGGATAAAGCTCGTTCTCGGAACGGCTGGCTTTCTTCTACCTATTCTGTCTTCCTTCTCTCTTCGCTTCCGGGACGATAAGACCTCATCAGTTACAGTTACCTCCGAACAAACCTCTTGAAAATATCAATAAAATGTGTTGTGTGCCCCAGATGTTTTCCCTATAGTATGTCAAAATATATAAGACCTTCACAAAAGATCTAACCAGGTCGCAGTGACCAAGTGCGTTTATTAAAACCGATGGCCCTACTTATACCAATATAAGACCTTGGTTAGACTGCGGGAGTAAAAGGACTTATCAGTCTTATCCCAGCAGGATAAACAAGGTCTATTCTATTCTATTCTAAATAATAATAATAGTAATAATAAAATTTTGATATTTGTTAAGAAGAAGATTGTAGCTTTCGAGATAATCAATTAATCAATGATCTTTGTTATGTGATTAATAACTCTCAAGCGCTTTTAGGGTCAGTCGAGTTAGCTTGGAAGGTAATCAAGCCGAGTGCTTAATCCAAAAGTAACACTAAAACAGCCAAACTCCTGCCTGTTAGCCTACCTTGTAAGTGCTAGATCGCGGGATCAAATCCCGCCCGGGGCGAAATTTCATTCTGAACGGATAAAGCTCGTTCTCGGAAAGGCTGGCTTTCTCCTACCTATCCTGTCTTCCTTCTCTCTTCGCTTTCGGGACGATAAGACCTCATCAGTTACAGTTACCTCCGAAAAAACCTCTTGAAAATATCAATAACATATGTTGTGTGCCCCAGATGTTTTCCCTATAGTATGTCAAAATATATTAAGACCTTCACAAAAGATCTAACCAGGTCGCAGTGACCAAGTGCGTTTATTAAAGCCGATGGCCCTACTTATACTAATATAAGACCTTGGTTAGACTGCGGGAGTAAAGGGACTTATCAGTCTTATCCCAGCAGGATAAACAAGGTCTATTCTATTTTATTCTAAATAATAATAATAAAAAATTCTCATAGCTTACCGCGGGCCGCTACATCAGTGACCACCAGAACTCTAATCTTGCCTGTCTGAAATTTGGCGGCGTTAATTTTCCGAGCTGTAGGATCCAAGTCAGAATAAATGTATGTGGACGAGATACCTGCTAGTCCTAGGATCTGAAACAAAAGGGAAGAAATAATTAATGAGTTGAGATTTATGATTAACCATTTGAATTTTTGTATTGGTATTTAATTTTAAGGCCCGTTTCCACTTGTCGTGTCGTCCCTAATGAGAACACTCTCATTTAAATTAAGTACACTGCCTACAAGATATTTGGAAAAAAATAGGATGTGTTAGGCTGGAACTTGGCCTGGCGCACTACCGTTCGCCTAGATCAAACTCACGGCAAGTGGGTTAAGTCTCTTATACGGTCTGCAGTCCGCCACACACAAGAGTGAGTAGCTGAGCTTACCTTATGTACATACTCCACATGATACTTGGTCGCCGTGAATACAACAGTCATAGCAGTTTTGTATTAATATTGAATGTTGTACATTAAAATGCAAGTCTGTGTATAAAAATGATTTAAAGACAACATGTATTAAACTAGGAGTAAAACTTTGAGTTTGAAGGGCTGTTGGATCTACATCCAATACCTACTTACCTACCTATATAATTTTTTCCAAGAAAGTTTGGATATTTACATAACTATGTCCTGTACATGTCTTAGAAAAATAAGTAAATTACATACCTATTACAAATAAAAATCACAAATTACCTATAGTCTCAAGAATCTGGAGAGCTAGGTGGGGATTCTATAGCTAGTTTCATCTTATTATTAGGAACATTATAACTTACAAACAGGTTACCATCTTTACTTTGACTAGTACTGGTACCTAAGGATGAAACTAAATTTTTACTCTTGCCTAATTTAATTTCCAATAAATTGTCAGGTACTTCTAGTTTAAGCTGCTGTTAAGGCCTGACATATGATCCATATGTGCATGAGAGAGGAAGAATGCTTCACAATGTCGAACACTAGGCTCAAAGTAATCTGCAGCAATGTGTTTTAGTTCCTCCTCATCAAACAGGCCTTTGAATGTTGACATTGTAATTGGTTCAACTAGATTGGTGTCTTTACAATCAGTTCAGAGGAAGTGATGCATGACACTATGCTTTGGTCAACAATATTCTGCAATCAGACAATGATGATTGCTTTTTAATGATTAACAGTACACTGGTGTTATCACTGTTCGGATTGATGTCTTGATGTTAGATGCTGATAGCTACTAACAGGTAGGAGATACCTGCCTTCCATAGCAAGTTGTAGGTGAAGAAAAATATAGCTCCTAACATCCTACGAAAAGAGTATTTATGATAAGATACTTACCAATAATAAGAGGTGTATAGAAGACCACAGATAACACGGAATGAAGAAAAAGGCCAAAAAATGGAACTTTCCCCTTTCCTGGTTTTCTGGTTTTCCAAATTTTCCACAAAACACAAAACTCACAATCACAAAAGGGATCTGGCACAGGGGAGCGTGTTGAGGACGAGATTTTTGTGGGAATTTTGCTATAAATCCCACCATTAAAAAAAATACCCTGAGGACGAGTGAAATTACATGGGATTTTTGTAGGTAGGTAAATAGGTATGTAGATGTAGGTAAATAGGTATGTAATCTAAGTTTCGATTTTTTTTTTTTTTTTTTTACATGGGAATTTGGGAAAAAGTGTGGTAATGGTAATGGACGATTTCGACCGTAAAATCTCCAATTAAAGTTTAGTAAAATGCACCCATTGCTTACACTGTTTACTCAGGTCAGGTCTTAGGTAGTTTTAGGTAGGTACATATTATTTACACTCTGTATCGTCGCAAGGGCCAGCCGTTAGCGCGTTGTACTAGCACTCTGCACCTCCTAGGTCGTGGGTTCGATTCCCACCCTGGGCAAATTTTTCTCAGAAGAAAAATTCGTTCTTGGAACAGCTGGCTATCATTCTTCTCTCTTCAATTTCGAGACGATAAGACCTCACTACCTTAGATGTTAAAGTTCCCTCTATCAAACCTCTGAAAAAAAAAAAAAAAAGTTTAATGTAGGTACAAACGTTAGTCAGGGTTGCAAATTTTTGCTTTAAATTACAATCCTTGGTACCTTCCTCTAATCTAATAGACCAAATTGGTCCATATGGTGCCAACATAATTGTTTCATATTGTCTCTTTTTCTTGATAATATAAAAGGGTAGGATGGTTGTAGACTGTGGTTTTGAGCCCTAAGTAAAGAGGAGGAACTAATAATATAATTATTGGAAATGAAAACAAAAAAAAATATAGGTATTTTTAATTCAGGATCTATTAAGAAATTTACAAAGCGGGTTTTGTTATGTATAAAAAATAGTAATAAGATTTAGAGAAGTAACAGAAAAATATGGAGATAGAAGTCCAACTTAGAAATTGAAAAATACAAAGAAAAAATAGAAGAGGAAACAAGCCGTCTTTCCACTGCCGGTTCTTGCCATAGCTACCACATCCCTTCCTTCCAGGACTAGAGGTATGGTCTGGAAGAAATAAAGGAGTTCATGTTAAACATAAGGCCATTAGTGACACTGGTCACTTACGCGCAACATTTAGCTGTTTTAAATACTTTAGGAGGTAAGTAGTAACAAACGTGACAAGAAGCTGGCTCTTCAATGGCTTATAGGCTAAGGAAAGTAAACTAATTGTATTGGATAGTAAATAATATATCTTGGACTCAATAATTTTAATATTTTTCTCATATTAAGTAAGTTCAATTTAGAGAAAATTCAGTATACAAACAATTCTTCACATCATCCGTCACCTGAACGTACTTCTTCTTAGCCGGATCCCACTTGCGTACGCTCTGCCGTTGCTTGTGAATCATTTCCGTGGAGTCTCCCACTAGATCCAGAGCGATACGACTAGTGTCCTGCTTGAAATCTGTGAGTGAGAGCCTGGAAAAAAAGAGATCACGTTAGTTTGACCTTATTTTGGAAGCAAACGTTGGCTTTAGGCTTTTCTCAGACGAGCGACCTTTAGTAGCGCGTAGTCGCTTGCAAAACCAAACCTATAAAAATGATAGAAAGCCTATAATATTCGAGGGTCTCTCTCATTTTCATAGGTTTGGTTTAGCAGGCGACTTACCCGCTACTAAAAGTAGCGCGTCTACGCTTCCAATGTGAGACGAGCCTTGAGGCCAGTGAAATGGAACTTTGACCCAATAAAAAGCCATTGGCGCGGTGAAAGCACCAGTTGCTGATGGATCACTGAAGTTAAGAAACTTTGCGCGTTGATAGTATTTTGGATGGGTGGCCATCTGGGGCAATGTGGGTGGGTAGCTCGTCGTCAAAATTTAAGATACAAATGTTTCCCAGTGTGAACACACATTGAGTCGTTGGACCGATTAAAATACTTTCTCATGATATTGTACAGGTTTCCTAATCCCTAATGTAAGCAAAAGGAAGTAAAATCACTCACCCTTGCTCTGTGTACTGGTCACTGGGTTTATAGGGGATATAGAATTCACTGTCTACTTTCCTAGCGGCCCGCTCCTCTCTCTTCTTCTTCTTCTTGCTCATATGAACTACATTCTGTCCAAACGTAGACTCGATATCATCCACATTACTCGATTCTAAACCAACTCGGGATCCACTGTCTTCCTTCTGGTTTTCATTGGCATCTGAGAACAATTTAAGTTGTGTAATAAGTTCATGGAAAAAAATTATAAAAGTAATAATAATAGTATTAGTATTTAGTATTTAGTAATAATAGTGCTTATTTATACTGTTCGCACAGGACTGAAAAGGCGAAAAGTTATTTTAAGGATAAATTTGCAAACACGACATACTGTATGGACGATAGTTTCAGCTCCATCTCAACCACAATATGAAGGAATCTACCGGGTGTCGCCACAACTATGTCTGGACTAGCGTGAAGACGAGCAAACTGATTGTCCATCGAGTCACCACCCAGTAAACACGTAGACTGGAGCTTGGTGAACTTTCCCAGCTCCTTGACGAACTTGAAAGTCTGTGAAACAATGGGGAAAGAACATTAACTAATATTCGCTAGAAATAGAAAAGTAGGTAAAGTAAGTATTCATTTGTTTAAGCAAAGCGTTAAAATTCACTAGAATTAAACAAAATAGGTATTCATCTGTTTAAGCAAAGTGTTTGTAAATATGAACCTGGAAATGACGTTACCACATTTTTAGTTCGTTGCTGGGACTCGAACTTCAGCCACCGATTTAGAAGTCCAACAGCCTACTGGGGCTAAATACACAAAAAAGTTGGTGAAGTAAAACCTATTTTATTTTAAAATTATCTGAAATCTAACGATAAGACTTTTTTTAATCTCTGTATTGTGTTGGTGCCTACTAAAACGTTTAACATTATCTACATCCTTACATTTAATTATTATTTCTCTCCCTCTCTCTCTCTCTCTGTTCTTCATTTCTCTCTCCTTTCCTTGCTTTCTCTTCGACAATTACCTGTAGTCAAACACGACATACTGTATGGACGATAGTTTCAGCTCCATCTCAACCACAATATGAAGGAATCTACCGGGTGTCGCCACAACTATGTCCGGACTAGCATGAAGACGAGCAAACTGATTGTCCATCGAGTCACCACCCAGGAGACACGTGGACTGGAGCTTGGTGAACTTGCCCAGCTCCTTAACGAATTTGAATGTCTGTTGAACAATGGGAAAAGAGATTAGGTGATTTATATTCGCTGGAAATATACAAAATAGGTATTCATTAGTTACTTTCTAATAACAATATGTATAGATTGTATAGGCAACTTAAACAAGGTGGTAATGAGAAAGTCTAGTAATATAATAACCATTTCGCTACTGGGATTCAAACACAGCCCCTCGATTTACGAATTACGAATTACAAATTGGTAAAAAGAACCTTTTTTTTTCATTTGTATTTCTTAGTACAGTTACATATTGGGTTTTTACTACATATTCCTCATCTCTTTCTCCCTCTGTTCTTCAGATCACTCTCCTATTCCAAGGTTTTCCTGTCTCTTTGACAATTACCTGTAAAGCCAACTCCCTCGTAGGCGACAAGATGAGTGCCCTCACCCCAGACGTGGCTGCGTGAGTTTTGAGTTTCTCCAACATAGGGATAAGGAAACAAGCCGTCTTTCCACTGCCGGTTCTTGCCATAGCTACCACATCCCTTCCTTCCAGGACTAGAGGTATGGTCTGGAAGAAATAAAGGAGTTCATGTTAACTGTAAGGCCATTAGTGACACTGGTCACTTACGTGCAGCATTTAGCTGTTTTAAATACTTTGGGAGGTAAGTAGTAACAAACGTGACAAGAAGCTGGCTCTTCAATGGCTTATTAGGGTAAGGAAAGTAAACTAATTGTATTGGATAGTAAATAATATATTATATCTTGGACTCAATAATTTTAATATTTTGCTCATATTAAGTTCAATTTAGAGAAAATTCAGTACACAAACAAACACTGCCGGTTCTTGCCATAGCTACCACATCCCTTCCTTCCAGGACTAGAGGTATGGTCTGGAAGAAATAAAGGAGTTCATGTTAACTATAAGGCCATTAGTGACACTGGTCACTTACGCGCAGCATTTACCTGTTTTAAATACTTTAGGAGGTAAGTAGTAACAAACGTGACAAGAAGCTGGCTCTTCAATGGCTTATTAGGGTAAGGAAAGTAAACTAATTGTATTGGATAGTAAATAATATATCTTGGACTCAATAATTTTAATATTTTGCTCATATTAAGTTCAATTTAGAGAAAATTCAGTACTTATACAAACAATCTCAAGTCTTTCACGGATCTCTTTGTACATCTTCTAAATACTACACTCACCTTTCTTTGTATGGGAGTGGGAATCTTGTATCCCCTCTTCAGGACACCCTTGAGCACTTCAAACCCCAAGCCAAAACTTTGAAACCCTCCTCCCATTTTCTTCTTCTTGTCCCCGGTATTGCCATTATCATCATTGCTCGAAATTGTCACGGTGGGGTCCTCAAACCCCTCTATGTCCTCGGGGTCTTTCTTCTTCATTCTGTTGGACTTTCAACTGAAACAAAAACTTGAGGTGAAATTGATCTCTTTTTAGGATATGCTCTGTGTACTGGTCACTGGGTTTATAGGGGATATAGAATTCACTGTCTACTTTCCTAGCGGCCCGCTCCTCTCTCTTCTTCTTCTTCTTGCTCATATGAACTACATTCTGTCCAAACGTAGACTCGATATCACTCTGATGAATCACAGTTCTTGTACAAACCTCCACCATAGTTCTGAACAAAGGAATCTTTGAAGAGCATGGTACATAATCTGATAGTTAGTGGATGTTTACCTTGTCCTCTCACACAGGAAGCTTGAGCTGAACATGCATGTATTCTAACACTAGGGTCTCCTGTAATACTTCCTATGATATCACTAATATTCTTATACAATTCTAGTTTAGCTGGTGTCACATGGACTTTGCTGTTCAACATCTGATGAATAGAGACAAATACAAATTCGTAGGCAAATCTTGCAGGTAATTGTAGGCACCGAAACCCATTTCAAACAGTCTGCAATATGAAAGACAATTTTCGTTTTGCTTACCAAAGTAAAAAACGTAAAGTATTAAGGATTTAAGTTTACAGGGGCTTTTATTTCCGTTTATCCGACTGTCACATAAAGTTTTTATCGCCAGCCTAGTTAGCTGGGTTGGTAGCGTGTCTGCCTTGTAGGCGCTAGGCCGCGGGTTCGATTCCCGCCCGGGGCGGATTTTATCCTGACCGGATAATGTTCGTTCTCGGAACAGTTGGCTTCCTTCTCTCTTCGATTTATAGACTTATCCTTAGCAGTTAAAATTCCCTCTATCAAACCTCAAAGCCCCCGGTTTGGCCACTAAGACTCATATTTTTGAAATGTACTCGCCAACCCCCATCAGATCCATAGGAAGAAAATTTTGTACCTTATGAGGTAGAAAAAATGTACCTCAGCTCCGGCTCTATTAATACATCAGACGCTTTTGGTCTGTGTCGTAGCATTCCCATCCCGTACATCCCTCTTCAAATTATAGTTTTAATAAAACACAAATAGAAACCAGTCTCACCTATCGGCCTCATCAAACACGACATACTGTATGGACGATAGTTTCAGCTCCATCTCAACCACAATATGAAGGAATCTACCGGGTGTCGCCACAACTATGTCAGGACTAGCATGAAGACGAGCAAACTGATTGTCCATCGAGTCACCACCCAGTAAACACGTAGACTGGAGCTTGGTGAACTTGCCCAGCTCTTTGACGAACTTGAACGTCTGTTGAACAATGGGAAAAGAGATAAGGTAATTAATATTCGCTAGAAATATACAAAATAGGTAGGTATTAATTTGTTACTTTCTATTACCAATATGTACCTATAGATTGTATAGGCAACTTAAACAAGGTAATGAGAAAGTCTAGTAATATAATAAGCAAAGCTACTAGATTTTCATTTCGCTACTGGGATTCAAACCCAGCCCCTCGAATTACAAATTGGTAGTGCTACCCTCCAAGCTAACTAGGCCGGTTAAAAAATCTACTTCAGACTGATTTGAGAGCGAGAATTTGTGTTCATAAATATGACCCTTCCCTGCTCTGGCTTGTGAGTCCTACGAGAAGTATTTGGAGGGCAACTGTTTCAACTGCACGGATCCGACGAAGTGCGGCAACATGGGGTACTATGCTGACAAGTCGACCGGAAGGGGTACCCTGTATCTGCTAACGAGGGACGAGGAACCTTTCTGTGGTAAGTAGACTTAAATTGTTTCCTGGCAGATATAGCTTAACTCCATACAGGGAGTCGAGCGGATCAGGTACCTACATCGTCTCATGTCTTCTGACGAAGTGTTTCGCACATCGAAGCGTTTACAACTTCATGTGAGTTAATTACAGTTAGTTGTAAAGTAACTTCCAAGATCAATAGGCTGTTGATACTAGTGTCTGGTTATACACAACAAGCCCACTTTGAGTCGTAGGTGTAGGGGCAACAGTCCCAAAAGATGGGTTAAGCTTTTATGAATCTACGAACGGAAATCGTACCCGTGACCTAACACTTATAGGAAGTTATAAGGCATTAGTGCTACCCTCAAAGATAACTAGGCTGGTTAAAAATTTACTTCAGTCTGACTTGAGAGCGAGAATTTGTGTTCGTAAATAAGGCTGAGAGACTACGAGCTAAGAGGACCCTACAAACGCACTAACGTAAAATAGGCGAGTAGGTTAGGTATTCGCAGTAACTTCTGGATTTTGCTGTCACTAATAGGTCACCCGTTATCAAAACTCCAAACGGTGTCTCCTATCTCTACAAATCCCATGTTGTGGAATTTTTTTCCTAGGAAAACAGGAGGGTTTGCCGGGCGTCCGGTAGACGGTTGATGATTTCTGTGAGCTGCTCACCGAAACCCATTTCAAACAGTCTGCAATGTGAAAGACAATTTTCCCTTTGCTTACCAAAGTAAAAAACGTAAAGTGTTAAGGATTTGGGTTTACAGGGGCTTTCATTTCCGTTTATCCGATTGTCACATAAAGTTTTTATCGCCAGCCTAGTTAGCTGGGTTGGTAGCGTGGTTCGATTCCCGCCCGGGGCGGATTTTATCCTGACCGGATAATGTTCGTTCTCGGAACAGTTGGCTTCCTTCTCTCTTCGATTTCTAGACTTATCCTTAGCAGTTACAATTCCCTCTATCAAACCTCTTTTTTTATATTAAAAAAGATGAGTGTTTCACTGTTTCACCGCCGCCCCGCTTAATACATCAGACGCTTTTGGTCTGTGTCGTAGCATTCCCATCCCGTAATATGCTCTGGATATTGATCTACTCCTGGCTGTCTTGGGTTTCAGCACAGGTTCTTTGATTTCAGGCTGAGGAGTTGTTGTATTCGCTTTCACACTCTGGATATTGATCTACTCCTGGCTGTCTTGGGTTTCAGCACAGGTTCTTTGATTTCAGGCTGAGGAGTTGTTGTATTCGCTTTCACGGTTTCTTTCAGAGTCGTTGTAATTGATGTTGGCGTGGGTTTGTCGGTAACAAACTCGTAGGGTCCGGACTTGTTTTCTGTCACTGGTTTCACAGAAGTACTCCAGTATTGTTCCAGACTAGAGTAGTTCATAGTGATGGAAATGTCTGGTACGTAGGTGGCAGAGTCTCCAGCATCCATCGCCATGGTTGGCAATGGAGTTTCTATCGGGGCACCTTTATGGTCTTCTTGAATTTCAGACTTGTCACTAGTGTTTTTTGAATCATGATTCACGTTCCAGTTTTTACTTCCACTTTCCCGGAAACTCCGCGAGACATTGGGACTTGGACTCTCATTTTCTAAGCTGAGGAATCCTCGTCCACTATTCTCAATGTTATCTTTGTCTGTACTGTCCAAACTGTTTCCATTGTTGCTCAGATCAACTACAGGATCCCAGGGCGATTTGAAATAATCAGTGACACCTACTCCTATACCATTTAGTTCTGGATCCACACTAAGACTAATATCAATACTGTTACCGGAACTCGTTTTGTTTTTCTTTGGGATAATCTCATCTCCTATCTTTACAACCTCGGTCACAAAAGGAGGCTTTGATTTATTTGACGAAAGTAGCAAGTTTTGCAGAACCAAAGTTTCCTGAAACATACAAACAAAACAATAATTGTCATTCTAAGAGAAAATCTTCCTTTTAATTTCCCAAGATTAATATGCCAAAACATTACAGCAAATGAGTTATCCCACCTATACGTAAATAGGTATTCCTAGTACTGATAAGTAAACTAATAGTCTAATACTCTAATACATAGGTATAATATGAGTAGGTACTCGTATTGAGACTTACATTTATTACATCAGTACTTGAACTTTCAGAAACTTTGCAATCGCCAGGGAAGAGAGGTAGAAGTTGAGGAACACCAGTTTCTAGGACCAAGTCCTTCTTGCAAATAGATAACCTGTAAACAGATAGGTATACGAGTATTTATGCAACTGAGCAGCTAAGCACATTTAATCAAAAACCCCCTGGTCACCTTTTCTTGACGTTCGTGTATCTAATACCATCCGACCGTCCCTAGTAGCCGTTTGTTTTGATGTTATAAGGTATGCCCTTTAAACAACGTATGTCCAGTGCATATAGCACCTCAAATCAAGGCTGGACTTCTATCCCAACGGAGGACGTATGCAGAAAGGATGCACGAACTTGTTCGTCGGAGCTGTCTCGGATATTCTGTGGTGTAAGTTGAACGATGTTAATTGTTGTTATGTTGTACGAGTATATAGAGAGAGCAACTGAGGTTTTACTGTCCCGAAATCGAAGAGAGAAGGAAGACAGGATAGGAAAAAGCCAGCCGTTCCGAGTACGTACCTTATCTGTTTAGGATAAAGTGTGGAAATCGAACCCGCTTTCTTGCTTTGAAATTCATATAATTTTGAGGTGCAACCTTTGTTGATATTTGTATCCGTCACCCCGCGCTTGTTAGGGTCATAGTCATAAGTGTCATAACTCATAACCCATTTGTTACTCATTGAAGCTAAGCTTTGCAGCAGCAGAGATTACGAAAATCGTTCATGCCATGTCCCTTGGAAGACAATAACGAGTTTTTGCAACTAAAATTAGCGTCGCGTTAACTGAACTTTTTCACGTTATTTTACGAAAACTCGGTTCTGCACATGTGCAGAAACCAGTTTTCTTTAACCTAACCCAACCCAACCTAACCTAACCTAACCCAACCCAACCTAACCTAACCTAACCTAACCCAACCCAACCTAATAGCTCCCTCCTATTTCAGCGGCAACCGAGGTGTACGGGCGAAGTTTGTGCAATCACAGGCGCGCCTACAAGTTCTTCACAGACAGCGTGTTAAGCTCCCTCCTATTTCAGCGGCAACCGAGGTGTACGGGCGAAGTTTGTGCAATCACAGGCGCGCCTACAAGTTCTTCACAGATAGCGTCTTGGTTGCCTACCTTTGTAGGTACTTACCATTACCCACCTATACCTACCAACGTAGATTTAAAATATTTACCAGCAGGTATACCCACTGCCTATCCTCCGATATATTTACGACATACGGCTCTATTTCGAGAACTATTCTGCGGTCCCTACTATCCTACAAAAAAGATTGTGAGGAATGGAGAGTGCGAAGTCGCTCGTGGAACAGGCCTCAAGTATTTTTCGTCTTTATGTACAATCTGGACGAGGCTTCTCTCGAGTAGTGCTAATTTACTCCGTAAGAGCGCTATAGTCGCGTTTAGTCTGTGGCTAGCTTCTCACGTGTAGCTCCATGGCCAGCTTCACAGATCGTAAACAATCCTTCCATGCTTCTGTGAGTTTTGTGGAAAATTAAAAAATTTGGAAAACCTGAAAAGTGAAAACCAGGAAAGGGGAAAGTTCCATCTTGCCCCGCTGCAACTTCCCTGCTCTGGCTTGTGAGTCCTACGAGAAGTATTTGGAGGGCAACTGTTTCAACTGCACGGATCCTACAAAGTGCGGCAACATGGGGTACTATGCTGACAAGTCGACCGGAAGGGGTACCCTGTATCTGCTAACGAGGGACGAGGAACCTTTCTGTGGTAAGTAGGATTAAATTGTTTCCTGACGGATTTAGCTTAACTCCATACAGGGAGTCGAGCGGATCAGGTACCTTCATCTTCTCATGTCTTCTGGCGAAGTGTTTCGCAAATCGAAGCGTTTACACCTTCATGTGAGTTAATTACAGTTAGTTGTAAAGTAACTTACCGAGATCAATAGGCTGTTGATACTAGTGTCTGGTTATACACAAAAAGCCCACATTGAGTCGTAGGTGTAGGGGCAACAGCCCGAAAAGATGGGTTAAGCTTTTATGAATCTACGAATCTTTCCGGGCGGAAATCGTACCCGTGACCTAGGAAGTTATAGGGCATTAGTGCTACCCTCCAAGCTAACTAGGCCGGTTAAAAAATCTACTTCAGACTGATTTGAGAGCGAGAATTTGTGTTCATAAATATGACCGTGAGACTGAAGGTGTGTCCACAGAGTCCACACATAGTTGATCGATGTCGAATGACACGTCCACACTACCTCGACAACATAGTTTTATCGACGGTCAGTCGACTATGTTTGGACACACCTTTAGAGCTAAGAGGACCTAACGTAAAATAGGTGAATAGGTTAGGTTACCTATTCGCAGTAACTTCTGGATTTGCTGTCACCCCGTTATCAAAACTCCGAACGGTGTCTCCTATCTCTATAAATCCCATGTTGTGGAATTTTTTCCTAGTTTTTTAATTTGACCGTTTCCTTCAAGAACTTGTAAAGATAAAAGCATAGCCGATATCTGCCTCTGGGACACGCTTACACTGATGTGTAAATGGACATTATGGACTGATAACTGATAGAGTTCTAGTAATTCTAAGAAAAACCTTCCAGTAGCTCAACATTAAAAGACAATTTATTCCTATTATACCTAGCAGTGCAATAATCCTAAACAAAAATGGACGCAGCACACAAGGGATCAAGAAGATACCGCCTTAACATAATAATAAATACGTACAAAGATTAAGAGGAAGTAGGTTGCCTACCTTTGTAGGTACTTACCATTACCCACCTATACCTACCAACGTAGATTTAAAATATTTACCAGCAGGTATACCCACTGCCTATCCTCCGATATATTTACGACATACGGCTCTATTTCGAGAACTATTCTGCGGTCCCTACTATCCTACAAAAAAGATTGTGAGGAATGGAGAGTGCGAAGTCGCTCGTGGAACAGGCCTCAAGTATTTTTCGTCTTTATGTACAATCTGGACGAGGCTTCTCTCGAGTAGTGCTAATTTACTCCGCTTGTTCATCGTTTTTGATTCTTTCCAATACTTTCTATTCTAACTTGAGAACGATGTTTCCAGGGCTGGATCCAGCGGGTCCCCTATTTGAAAGTCAAGATCCCCGGTCCAGGCTGGATTCGAGTGATGCTCAGTTTGTGGACGTGATTCATTCAAACGGAGAGAATCTCATTCTGGGAGGCCTGGGATCCTGGCAACCTCTGGGCCATGTAGACTTCTATCCTAACGGAGGACGTATGCAGAAAGGATGCACGAACTTGTTCGTCGGAGCTGTCTCGGATATTCTGTGGTGTAAGTTGAGCTTTGAACGATGTTCCCCTCCCCCCTTGAGGCGCTTTAACTCTGGAATATCAGGTCGTTCACGTCGTGAATGATGTTTATTGTTTTGTATATACCTAAGAGGGTTGATTAGAAGGGACTGTAGCAACTGAGGTTTTACTGTCCTGAAATCGAAGAAAGAAGGAGGACAATATAGAAAGAAGCCAGCCGTTCCGAGAACGTACCTTATCTGTTTAGGATAAAGTTCGCTCTGTTCAAAAATCGAACCCGCTATTCTTGCTATGAAATCCATAAATTTTGAGGTGTGGCCTTCCTTGTTACTTTATCCGTCACCCCGCGCTTGTTACGGTCAGAGCCTTTTTGTTACTCATTGAAACTAGGTGAAACACCATTTTTTTTTTTTTTTTTTAGTTCAGTTTTCAGACCATCTGAGAAACCTAGGTTGGAAAGTACTCACCTAGGTCTGTCAGATAGTCAAAGCGTGAGTAGAAAGAGGATAATGTATGCACCTTGAAATTTTAACTGTGCTTTATAGCAGTACAAAATACACAATAATAGGCATTTCTGAGATCAGATTGGCAGGATTAGACTCCGTAAGAGCGCTATAGTCGCGTTTAGTCTGTGGCTAGCTTCTCACGTGTAGCTCCATGGCCAGCTTCACAGATCGTAAACAATCGTTCCATGCTTTTGTGAGTTTTGTCAGTTTTGTGGAAAATTTGGAAAACCAGGAAAGGGGAAAGTTCCATTTTTTTGGCCACTTCTTCATTCAATTTTGTATGGAACAATAATCAGACCGATAGCATCCTCGACTTTGATGGTACATTCGTTCTCATTTGACAAAATTTTAGATGACAAATGTGAGGAAATCAGGCTGTATCTCGTTGGTGCAGCGTTCAATTTCACCTTTCAATGATTCAGTGTGTGTGGGATTGTTATTGTAAACTTGTGACTTTAGGTATAGTAAAAAAATTGCGATTTTTGCGCCTCTATATCTCCGGAACTACTTAGTATTAAGAGCTCAAATTTTCAAGGTATGTTTATATACCTCACCTAAATATGTGCCCTGAATTTTAAAAGTTTATCTTTAGAGGAAGCCGATCTATGAAGGTGAGAAAAACCTGCCGAATCGGTTCGTGTAAAGATACACAGGCGTGCTTACTGGAACTTGGCCTGGCGCACTGCCGTGCGCTCAGATAATATGTCAATTTTATTATGCTAACGCGTTGTTGAACAGTTTTAGCCTCCATGATGACTAATTTTGATATGTTTACAATCAATATGTCAAAGATTGTACAAAATAAAACAACGAATAACAAAGTTATGACCCTTTCAAATCTTGCGTTCTTATTGGGACACCCTTTATGTATACATAGTGGAACTTACAGATATTTGTAGGTACATACATTACCCATCTTAGGTAAATATACATATGTAATAGGTATGTACAGTACATAGGTATTTACCTATGTACCCCAACCAGGAAGGATTCTATACAACGTGACTCTAATGTACAATCGTTTCCGTTTGTCCAATCAATATTGAGATGCGGCCAAACCATTTTGAAGGTCGAATGGGTGACAATTTTTTCAATTGGTTTTGCCAAACGATGCGACCAAATTCCTGGTATGTGACTATGTGCTTATAATGAAAGTCGTTGAGATCTTGGCGCCTTTTAGCATAGAGACCTATTCATTCAAGCTTAGGTTTCTTAAGTTGTGTCCACACATAGTCGACCCGCCGTCGATCGATGTTGCGCGACTGAGCCGTCTACACTGCCAGGAAGCAAAAAGATTCGGACTTAACGGATGAACCAGTTGTCCGAATATCACGGCCAGAAGCTCACATGGATACGCCTATGGTGAATAATAATAATAACAACAGTTAGTGCCAAGCTAAAATACCTAATGAATGAACACGTAAAAATTGTGTGAAAGATGATGCTGTAGTGAATAATAATAATAACAACAGTTAGTGCCAAGCTAAAATACCTAATGAATGAACACGTAAAAATTGTGTGAAAGATGATGCTGTAGGTCCAAAATACGACCTACCTACTGTCACATAAAATATAGGTACCCGCGCGGGAGTATTTATAACCACCTATACCTACTTGTAGGTATTTAGTTCGAAAACAACTTGGTTTCTCTTTCGGTAGGACAGTGTAGCCTGGTCGGTACGCAGTGTAGGTAGGTACCTATGATCAGACCCATATAATTATGTGACATAAATCTAGGTAGGTAGGTACCTACCTAAGTAGCTCTACTTATGTAATTTTTCCATTTTGTGTGCCGCCAGTTGTTTTTTTGTGATAAATAACTTACGAATTGCGTAGGTAGGTACCCCATATTGTAGATTGTAAAGATTGGTATAAAATAAAATCAAGATGTAAATATATTGAAGAACATGTAGGTACCTACTGTCACATAAAATATAGGTACCCGCGCGGGAGTACTTATAACCACCTATACCTACTTGTATTTAGTTCGAAAACAACTTGGTTTCTCTTTCGGTAGGACAGTGTAGCCTGGTCGGTACGTAGTGTAGGTAGGTAGGTACCTATGATCAGACCCATATAATTATGTGACATAAATCTAGGTAGGTAGGTACCTACCTAAGTAGCTCTACCTGTCACATAAAATATAGGTACCCGCGCGGGAGTACTTATAACCACCTATACCTACTTGTATTTAGTTCGAAAACAACTTGGTTTCTCTCTCGGTAGGACAGTGTAGCCTGGTCGGTACGTAGTGTAGGTAGGTACCTATGATCAGACCCATATAATAAAATTATGTGACATAAATCTAGGTAGGTAGGTACCTACCTAAGTAGATCTACTTATGTAATTTTTCCATTTTGTGTGCTGCCAGTTGTTTTTTTGTAATAAATAACTTACGCATTGCGTAGGTACCTACCCCATATTGTAGATTGTAAAGATTGGTAGGTATAAAACAAAATCAAGATGTAAATAATATATTGAAGAACATGTAGGTACCTACATAGGTATCTATACATAATTATATCTAATAAAATTATCTATTTTTTTTTTTATTCCCTAGATTTTATTTATGTTGTCGAGGTAGTGTGGACGTGTCATTCGACATCGATCAACTATGTGTGGACTCTGTGGACACACCTTCAGTCTCACGGTCATATAGGCTTTACAATGTAAGGAGGAACGTAATTATAATAGGTGCATACCAAAGATAGGTATCTGATAACTTGATAAGTAATGAGACCATTTATATATTGGGACGCAACATGCTTGAATGTTACTCAGAGAGAACCTTCCGGAGGCACTCTTGGTTTTAAGGTGACCACGGAAGCGAGTAACATTACCTAAATTAGTTCCCCAAAAAACAAAGACTACATTAACAAAGTCCTGTTACCGTAAAGGTGTGTGCACACATAGTCAATCGGCCGTCGATCGACGTCATCGATATTTACATAATTTTATGTATTCTGTAGGCTTTACAATGTAAGGAGGAACGTAATTATAATAGGTGCATACCAAAGATATGTAAGTACCTATCTGATAACTTGATAAGTAATGAGACCATTATATTGGGACGCAACATGCTTGAATGTTACTCAGTGAGAACCTTCCGGAGGCACTCTTGGTTGGTTTTAAGGTGTCCATGGAAGCGAGTAACATTACCTAAATTAGTCCCCCAAAAAACAAAGACTACATTAACAAAGTCTTGTTACCGTAAAGGTGTGTCCACACATAGTCAATCGGCCGTCGATCGGTGTCGACAGAACCGGTCCACACTACCTCGGTAACATATATTTATCTCGTCTATTGACGGCTGGTCGACTATGTTTGGACACACCTTAAGCATACCAAATAAAAATAGAGGTACCTATTAGCGTAATTTATTTGAATAAATCCATAGAGGCATCCATTGTTCATCGGGAGGGGGGACAAAGATAGTTCAATATTAGATAGAGTGGACAGTGCAAAAGTCCTAAATAAAAATGTTCGTGGCATACAAGGGATCAATAATGATGGACGTGATCGTCGAGCGTCTTGCCTGGTAAATAGAAGGGCGCAAGTTCAGATTTCGCCGAGGAATTTCGAGACGTAGATATGTACTCAACTAGGTACTCATATTTTAGAATTTGGTCACTTAAAATAATAGTTCAGAAGCTGTGTTCACACATAGTCGACGCCGTCGATCGACGAGGTGAATCTATGTTATCAAGGCAGTGTAGACGGCTCAGTCGCGCGACATCGATCGACGGCGAGTCGACTATGTGTGGACACAACTTGAGAAACCTAAGCTTGAATGAATAGGGCTCTATGCTAAAAGGCGCCAAGATCTCAAGTACTTTCATTATAAGCACATAGTCACATACCAGGAATTTGGTCGCATCGTTTAGCAAAACCAAACCTACTCATATTTTAGAATTTGGTCACTTAAAATAATAGTTCAGAAGCTGTGTTCACACATAGTCGACGCCGTCGATTGGCGAGGTGAAGATTCACCAAGGCAGTGTAGACTGTAGACGACTCAGTGGCGCGACATCGATCGACGGCGGGTCGACTATGTGTGGACACAACTTGAGAAACCTAAGCTTGAATGAATAGGGCTCTATGCTAAAAGGCACCAAGATCTCAAGTACTTTCATTATAAGCACATAGTCACATACCAGGAATTTGGTCGCATCGTTTGGCAAAACCAATTTTGAAAAAATTGTCACCCATTCGACCTTCAAAATGGTTTGGCCGCATCTCAATATTGATTGGACAAACGGAAACGATTGTACATTAGAGTCACGTTGTATAGAATCCTTCCTGGTTGTGGTACATAGGTAACACCTATGTACATACATATTATGTATGTATGTATGTACCTAAGATGGGTAATGTATGTACCTACAAAAATCTGTAAGTTCCACTATGTATACATAAAGGGTGTCCCAATAAGAACGCAAGATTTGAAAGGGTCATAACTTTGTCATTCGTTGTTTTATTTTGTACAATCTTTGACATATTGATTTTAAACATATCAAAATTAGTTATCATGGAGGCTAAAACTGTTCAATTTGTACATTAGAGTCACGTTGTATAGAATCCTTCCTGGTTGTGGTACATAGGTAACACCTATGTACATACATATTATGTATGTATGTACCTAAGATGGGTAATGTATGTACCTACAAATATCTGTAAGTTCCACTCTGTATACATAAAGGGTGTCCCAATAAGAACGCAAGATTTGAAAGGGTCATAACTTTGTTATTTGTTGTTTTATTTTGTACAATCTTTGACATATTAACTGTAAACATATCAAAATTAGTCATCATGGAGGCTACAACTGTTCAACAACGCGTTAGCATAATAAAATTGACATATTATCACTTTTGCGCGAGCATTTTCCTAGTCGTAATCTTGTCATTTTCCATAATTTTCTGATATCACCCCTTTTATAGGCCGACATTTTTGGATAGGAACTTGGCCTTTTTTTCACATTTGTGTTTTTGTGGGGGATCACTTTTGCGCGAGCATTTTCCTAGTCGTAATCTTGTCATTTTCCGTAATGGTGACGAGAAATGGCCGCCATTTTCATGAGATTTGACCCCCTAGACAACTTTTGTTGGGGGTACCTAAAGTCACAAGTTTACAATAACAATCCCACACACACTAAAGCATTGAAAGGTGAAATTGAACGCTGCACCAACGAGATACAGCCTGATTCCCTCAAATTTGTCATCGAAAATTTTGTCAAATGAGAACGAATGTACCATCAAAGTCGAGGATGCTATCGGTCTAACGAGAAATGGCCGCCATTTTCATGAGATTTGACCCCCTAGACAACTTTCTGTGGGGGTACCTAAAGTCACAAGTTTACAATAACAATTCCACACACACTAAAGCATTGAAAGGTGAAGTTGAACGCTGCACCAACGAGATACAGCCTGATTCCCTCAAATTTGTCATCGAAAATTTTGTCAAATGAGAACGAATGTACCATCAAAGTCGAGGATGCTATCGGTCTGATTATTGTTCCATACAAAATTTCAGAATGTTTACTTCACAAATCATCTAAGAAGTCCATTTTATTCCACGGAGAACCCTGCTTTATTAAACAATCAAATCTTGCGCTCTTATTGGGACACCCTTTATAGTATAGGTATGTAGATGACTAGATGTGTATGGTGTTCCTTTATTTACTGACCATCATTTATCAATTTGTTCATGATAGGTACATATTAATACCTAACCTACATGGAGACAGAATATATGATCTTCAAATACCTACATTAACCTTTCGGTAAACTATCTTCTTTGCTTCCTTCATTCCATCTCATGACTTTCATGATCTTAGGTTTTACCTACCTACCTCTTACCTATAGGTAAGGTAAATAATTGCCAGTTCATGAGTCAACAAAAACTAAGGCTTCCGTTCCCTTCCACAAATTCAATAAAACACTGTCTTGAGTTTTATTGAAGTTAATTAATAATCAGATTATCACCCTAAAATCACTGCTCGTCTGCTCATACCTATAGACTACAGAGTTGGTAAAAAAAGTATTAACATGAACTTGAGTAGAAGTACATATAGTCAACAAAAACTAAGGCTTCCGTTCCCTTCCACAAATTCAATAAAACACTGTCTTGAGTTTTATTGAAGTTAATTAATAATCAGATAATCACCCTAAAATCACTGCTCGTCTGCTCACACCTATAGACTACAGAGTTGGTAAAAAAAGTATTAACATGAACTTGAGTAGAAGTACATAATATGTATGTATGTTAAGTAGTTAAGTTATATGTTGAGTGTTCTTTACAACATTCGAATCATCTCTCTGATAAGTCATTAGCTCATTAGAGAAAAAGCATTAGGTTTCCATGTACAATACACGTAGGTACCTATACCAGCCAAAACAGAAAATGGAAACACCATTATAGATCAGGGCCATTTGTTTGCCCAGAAGCGAAAAAAGAAACAAGAGATGGAATTATCCTAGAAATTGAATGGGAAAAAGATAGGTCAGCCATACCCAACCTGTGGTCCGCTAAGCTTTTCTGTGCGGCCCTTGGCAGCTTGATTTAAGGCACTATGCCATGGGAGCTGGTACCTACTAAATGCCAGTGAAAAATATGACCATGTTCACCACGGCATTTATCTAGTTAAGTTGTATTTCTTCTCGGAATTTCCCCTCTTCTAAAGCTCGTGTCTACCCTTTTGGTGTGATATAGTGCATGTACCAAACCTTAGAAAATCAAGGATGGCGCTTTCCGGAAACGAACGATTCCGTTAAATTCCTCGATGGTGTCTAAAAAGTTGTGTCCAAACATAGTCGACCGGCCATCGATCGACGAGGTGGATATACGAGTATTATATGTTGTAGAGGCAGTGTGGTCTCGTATTTCGGGCAAATCCACTGAAAATATGGCCTTAACTCTATTGATCCTTTTCAAAGACAATTTTGTAATTTTGGCACATCCACTAATTTGTAAAGCATGTTAGCGAATTCTCTCTCTCTCTCTCGCGGATTCTAGCTTGTACTTTGGACATCTCCACTAAAAAATTACATGCTCTTGATCTTTTTACTTCCTTAGACAGTTTTGTACTTTTGGCAGATCCACGAATCAGTCCTCTTTATCTTCACTTTATCTTTGTCATCTCTGTCTCTCTCCCTCTCTCTGGTACCTATCATAGATCTACATAGGTGAGTAATATCTACCTAGATTAGCAAAAAGATTACATCCAGGTAGTAATAAGGATATTAACATAGGTGACTTTGCAAAACAATGTGTAGAGAGCTGAAGGTTAACTGAGAGATAATCTTGAAGGCAAAAATGATCACAAAATTAGAGCCATTACAAATCATCCTCACATACTAACAATACAATAATAATTACACATCTTAACTCTACAATGAATAATTGCACATGCTAACTACATCACGAGAAAATATTAATTTACATAAATGTATGTACATGTTATCTTCTATGTCCCAACCTGGCTCATCTTCCCTCACCCATGTAATTAAATGGGTATTTAATAACTACGTACCCTTAGGCTTGAGGACAAGGCTGAATTAGATTTAGCACATGATCATTTATCACATGAAACAGTTAATTTATACCCAATAAATGTACCTGTTAAAAAGGGGTGCTTTTTTGTGCCTCTATGTATATCCAAGACCATTCTGACCTCGGCTAAGGCAAAACTTGAATACTTTATTTATAGCTTTATACTATAACTCTCATTGAGTTTTAGGTTACCCTTTTTTCCTTAACATTGAAGATAATGTGGTGGTCCCGTAGCCCGTAAAAAGGACGGGTCACCCACTATGGTACACCATAACATTAGTAGATAGAATCACTTCTTCAGAAATATATCAGCTTCCTAGCACATCCAAACTGACTCATTGATCATGATAAAATTATTATTGATTACCAATCAAACGTTTCTGACTCGAGAGCACAACTACCACTAGTACCACTATGTCCACTATCAGACAAAATGTCGTCTAGACAAACAATCCAGGGTTTAGTTAGACCTGAACGGTTCAGTTCAGTAAATGTTCAGCGTTCACTCAAGTCTCTGAAAGTTACTGCCTTGGGCATGACCTAGATTAACCACACTGGGTCAATGTCAGAGGCATCCGAGAACATAGTAGAACTTTGAGACTCATTATGTTACTATGCACTACTGTACTCTGAATATCTACACTATGGGAAGTAAAAGTGTTCTCTCTGAACCACATTGGTAAGTTTTGAGAATGTGTTAAGAGAGGACAGCGGGTTATTATCATGATTGTAGTAAGTTGGTATGTCTGAACTTGACCTGTAACCTTGATCTACGTATAATTGTATACTTAGGTCTGAAGTGTGAGTCTTGAAATCTTGTCAAGATTTTTTTTTTGTGGGGTGGTTTTTATTTTATGGGGGGATGGGGTTTTTTTTTTAAAAAAAAAAAAAAAAAAAAAAAGCAAGGAACAAGGATAACCAACCAATTAGATAAGGAAAAGGACTCTGTAAGTGAATATGTAGGAAATGAACGTAATGATGCTGATGATTACTAGAAAGAGTAATGCGGACTTGTGGACCAGGTTACAATAGAGTACTCCGGTACCGCTAACCGTTACCCACAATAGATTGTAAACACAACTGTTAACCTATTTCTACCTCAAATGAAACTGCTTTAAGAAATGATAGTTCCTTTGAAATCTTCGAAGTACTTGGTCCTGTATACTACAAGACGCATGAAACACGAACTATTGAAATGGGATGATAAATAAACACCTAAACAGACATAGTACATTGCTTTGCCAGATAATTGCTCGTACATTGCTTTGCCAGATAATTTACATGTCAGTCAGATCTCAGATTGAGGATACTGTACGTTGTATCAAGGAGATTTTTTTACAGGAAAACATCAAAGTACTAATTACTACTGAATATGATCGATTGAAAAGGAAGAGAAATCAGAATCACTACGTAAGGCATTCTTCATCCATCATAATATTAAAACAAATGATGCTGCGCTCAATGGGTTAAACTATAGAAAGTCATTTGTCACGAGGAACAGACCTAGTCTTGAGGATAACTGTTTTTCAAACACACATACAATAGTGATAATGATTCTCTCATTATAGTCATTATACAATAAGAAGAGGAACATTGTTCGTTTATCTTTTGAATGTTACATCTTGGCACTTTATAACGGAGTACCACAGTGTGTCCATGTCATCAAACACACATACAATAGTGATAATGATTCTCTCATTATAGTCATTATACAATAAGAAGAGGAACATTGTTCGTTTATCTTTTGGATGTTACATCTTGGCACTTTATAACGGAGTACCACAGTGTGTCCATGGTACCATAACCCTTGGTGGATATTACCTTGTACTTGGTATGTCAAGAGTGTTGCAGTATACTATATTTGCTGCACCATACCTACTTGTACAAGGCGCAGTTCCATTTCTACGTACTTGCCGTAATTACTTTAATTTGGTTTGAATTCTGCGCCGTTTGGTTTGAACTGCAGGTTTTTTGCCGATTCTGTTCTGGATTCTGGAGGTTATAGTATATATCAATGTATAGGTATCTAACTATCTACATAGGTATAGATACTTGATGTCATTATTGGCCATTCGTGATCTGACCGGTTCGACTGATCAGTGATTGGAGCTGAGAAGAGATCTCTTGGCGTTGAAGTACTGAGCACTGGCGATACTCAGATAGATAAATTTTTCCAAAAAAAAAAAAAAAAAAAAAAAAAAAAAAAACTGAAATATTTGGGCTGTGGGAAACCTTTCGGAAAACTAGATCAGTAATGGTTTCGAATCTGTGAATTGGAAAGTGTGCAATGATTATGCTGATATTATCATATGCAACTTGATCAACATTTTCATAAGAATCATAAGGATTTGGATGAGGTTTTGTTTTCATGAGAATGATTTACTTTGGAGAATCCAGATCAGGGCTGTGAGAAGTTGTATATTTGAAACAATAGATGCAGTGAAATTAAAGTGAGTCATATTGCACTAGTTAATTCTACTCACAATCAATTTTGGCAGGTTCTTTTAAAATCAGTTATCAGATGGTACTACCTTTAACTTTTTGAGGTGGAAAAAGTATTAACTACACCGGTTGTTTATGATAGCCTCTGCCTTCATTAGTAAGGCATAAGGCAAGCTCAACGCTGCTTAACTTTAGTGCTAATCTAGTTCTAGCGAAAATCAAACGTAAATTTGGGCTACACATATTGGTTTGTACTTTGCGGTGACAGATATTGGTTTGTGGGTACTTTGTAGTGACTGATGTCATTCGTCAAGTGTAGCATCAGAGGAGGGTTTTAGGAACTAAAGGTGGTTTCGACTGGAATAGCAGTCCCCATTACAGGTAGGTAAATCTTACTGTTTATTGATCGTTGGTAAATGTTGTTATTATATTTGATCTCGCTGGCCAGAGATGGATACTAAAGTGGTTATGAACATTACTTTCACTACATATTAGCAGCTGATACAGATTGATACAGGTTCTTGTTCAATATTCAATGTTTTAAATTCAATTTTTAAATAAATATTGTAACTTAATTAAAATGCCACGAGCTATACAAAGTGGACTTCTTGGGGGAAAGATCTATTGCGACGCAGAGTGAGAACAAACATAGACAATAAACTTCTGGTTGTTCATGTTTTTCATCTTTTAGTTCTGTTTAAACTGTTGGCATAGTGGAACTACGAGTAGGTACATAAGTAAAAGTACCCAATAATAACAACTGGAAAGTGGACTTCTTGGGGGAAAGATCTATTGCGACGCAGAGTGAGAACAAACATAGACAATAAACTTCTGGTTGTTCATGTTTTTCATCCTTTAGTTCTGTTTAAACTGTTGGCATAGTGGAACTACGAGTAATAGGTACATAAGTAAAAGTACCCAATAATAACAACTGGAATACCTACTTTTAATCTAATAGCTAGTCAAATTCCGATATTCACCGGTAACAGTTGAATCCTCATATTCTTTCAACTTTCAACCCTTACTAGGCTTTTACTTTTCCGCCCCGCCATGTCAAGAAAGTTTGACCGCGCTAGTTGTAGAGAGACAACTACAAATGACGGTATTGTACCTATACCAAAACATCCTCCATCACCAACACCAATATCTCCCACACAAGACGGAGGAAGTATTGTGCTATTGTGCAGCAACTCACCCATTCTCCGAGACCACAGGGAGCTGGGCGGTGTCAACAATACTTTCCCCTCAACACAATAAACTTCTGGTTGTGTAAGGAACACCATAACACAAGTCATGAATGTAATCCAGTCATTCTTTGTAATTACTCTCTAATGAAAGAACTTGACTCCCCCGCACTCTATGACCTGGATCACTCTCGTTTCACTTTCGATCTCAAACCAGTTGTTTGTGTTTTGAATCTTGAAGATCGTTTTACTGATATTATACCACAGGTTACCTCAGGAGAAGACACTATGTTCTTGTGCTCTTGTGGGTGTTCAATTCATATACATTAAGGTCTTCTAGTTGGTGGGTATTCATTACCTAGTTGTACGACTCTGTACGAGGTACCTAATCATGATGTCGGATTACCATGTACTAACATAATATTACCCATGTAAAATTTGTATATACCATAACACCTCATCATCTGCGCTCAAGGGCGTAGAAAGCTCGCCAGGTACTTTCTCTTTCGTTTGGCCTTTAGGTGTTGAACATATGTATACAGGATCCTCTCAGACCGTGATCTCATTGTTACTGTTTAGTGCCTCATCACTCCTTACTATTTCCATGTAATCTTAGGATTCGTAGGTTCATTAGGGTTTAGATAAGATGAAGAACATCGTAATGGAATGTTGAGAACAAACATAGATAGTAATACCCATTTCAGAAGTAATTCTATTACCAAACTATTAATAGGTGTTGCAATCTACCACCTTCGTTTGGAGCTTTTCATCTTGGGGTCAAGGACTATTTAGGAAAGTTGAATCCGTTTTCAAGCTCATTGTTTGATGAGGGTTTATCGTCACTGTATTACTGATGTGACGGGTTTTGCCCTTCATTTGGCGACAAGCTACCTTTCTCACTTTCACTTCAGCCAGCCTGAGTAAGGCCGGGAAAAGCCAGACGTGATTGCCCAGATCAAAATATCACCAAGACCTGCCAGATATTCACTTGAGATTCGAGTGTCACCCAGTATCTCTTATCAGTTACTAGCCGAAATCCTTAAGGCATGGCCGTTCATGTCACTCATCCATTTAGTGGTCTTGCTCGGCGTAGCTTAACAAATTAAGTACCTCGGTTTTAACTCAATAGATTAGCTAAATATCTACGCTAAATCATTAAATTAGCTAGATACCTGGACGTACCTGTGATGTTGTTGCTGTCGATGTCTTTGATAGTAGTCTGCCATCGAATCTTGAACGGCTTTCAGAATTTTGTCGTCATTGACTTCATCCAACGCCTCTTGATCTGGCGTAGCCCACCTTGTCCCGCCGTCGAGCCATTCTGGAACAGAAAAATTAGGTATACTTTTAAGTGAAATTGTTAAGAGACTTTTCACTCAATAGATTACCCTCAAAGCGATCACTCTAAATCTGATTGAGAGGCCGACGACAAACGCCGACCCCATCTGAACATGGGAAAAGGCGAAGAAAAAGAAGTTCAGAGACTTTTCAGCCTTACGCCGCGCCGGTGATTTAGACACAAGAATAACTATTTTTAAAGTGATTTCTCTGGTGACTTTGAGGGCGGTATACTTAAGAGTGAAGGTGCTTTACATTTGTTAAATGTCTATTTTTGAGGCCATAACTTGCGTACACACCTATGGGTGTTTTCTTCAAGGAAAAGGAATATGTTAAAGGTAATAGATAAATAGGTACCTATGTATCTATCTGTGGATGTGGTTTTTAGTAAAGAAGTAGGTAATCTGCGGTGGTAGGCAAGTACAACGGTACAATAATTTTATGGTTCAAGTATATCTAACGCACCTCGTACCTACACTACCTACCTTATAATTAATGTATACCTTTTTTTTTTTAGCTAATACCGCTTTGAGGATGAGCTATTCATTTTTTAAAAGTCAATTTTTAACCATCCAAATCAGCAGATTTAAAAGCATCGATTCTTTTTGTTCGATTTTGATGGGAGGTCCACGGGTCGGCCTCAAGTATACAGATGAAGATCTCTCTATAAATCCATAACTTTATATCCACATGACACATGAAGATTAGAAACAGTATACCTATACCTACTTTCTAATTTCACAAAATATTCAACTTGTTCCGGTATACTTGGGGTACAGGATGCTTCCAAAGTACCAACAAACTGAAATTTTTAACCGGCCTGAACGACCTGGTATTCCTGTATTAAAACGCCCTATTAAAAAGATGAAAATAATAATAATAATAATAATAATAATAATAATAATAGGTATATAAAAAAAATCCAGTTTTGATAGTTTGGTACCTATTTCAAATTGGAGATTGAATGGAATAGCACAATTGGAAATTAATTGAATAAGTACACCTCGCAGAATTGCCCGGAATTAGGTACCTACCTACTAGATAAGACAGAGCCTTGTCCTGTCACGTAATTTTTCCACAAACCAGACAAATCCATTTCTCAGAAAAAAAAAAAAAAAAAAAAAATTGGAGATTGAATGGAATAACACAATTGGAAATTCCGGCAAATGATCATTTGTCACTGTGTCCTCAATGATTAATTGAATAAGTACACCTCGCTGAATTGCCCGGAATTAGGTACCTACTAGACAGAGACAAGAGCCTTGTCTTGTCACGTAATTTTTCCACAAACCAGACAAATCCATTTCTCGTCTCGTAAATTTCGAGACATTTTGTCTCGTTGTGCATCACTTAAAATATATATTGACTCAATATTTATGTATTATTTATTGTCCTATAGGTACGTAAACAACTAATGCACCTACTTATTTGTATAATTTACCTACTTTGTTTGCTCACAGAGACTTAAATATGTTAGAGCAAAAGTGCATAATAACAAGTAAGTAGACAAACTATAATATCTACATATATTGACTCAATATTTATGTATTATTTATTGTCCTATAGGTACGTAAACAACTAATGCACCTACTTATTTGTATAATTTACCTACATTGTTTGCTCACATAATATGTTAGAACAAAAGTGCATAATAACAAGTAAGTAGACAAACTATAATATCTACTTTTTTTATGAAGCACGAAGCCATACTTTATACCTCTACTGCCGCTTTTCCTCATCAATCTCGTCACAATTTACGTGATTTTAGTTCACGTTGCATAACAGGTAATCATCATGTTCATACAAGAATAAATAATATGTACCTATTGTCATGATTAGCTAGCTATACAGGGTAGAGTTATAGTTATAGAGGTATGAGTATATTCAGAATGGAGTTTATTATGAGTTTATGAGTAAGACATTGCAACTGATGAATCGATATCGGTAGGGACAATTTGGCATTTGGTTATCCAATCCCTTTTCTTTTCTCATTATTATTTTTACGAGTTTTTATTACTATACCCACAACCAGTCTGTGATGTGATTCATCCATTCATTTGCATATATCTGACTATCTCTGATCTGTTGAAATCTTGAAATCTATTTTCCATCCCATAAGCCAGACATTCCGGTGCAGTTAGACATGTTTTCGACCAGCAGCACAGTAGGTTTTGATTTGATCTGCCTTCATTATTTACAATATTTTTACCACACACCAAAATATAACAACATTCGCGCAAAATTCACCGTTTGAAACACGTCAGCCACCAAAACACTAATAATACGATGGAAACAAATGCAAACAAGGTAAAGAAAACTGTGGTAGTGAAAGGTAATAAAAAAAGTGCCGGCGGCATTTTGCGAAAAAGAAAGAAAATTCCAAAAAGTAACCCAACCTCGAATGGAAAGCAATTGTTAACAGAGTTGAGGAAAAATTTAAAAAATCCTAAAACTAAGGTCGATTCCGACAAGGATCAAACGGCTACTAGTCGAAGAGAACAATTTGGAAGAATTCCCTCGAATGGAAAGCAATTGTTAACAGAGTTGAGGAAAAATTTAAAAAATCCTAAAACTAAGGTCGATTCCGACAAGGATCAAACGGCCATTAGTCGAAGAGAACAATTTGGAAGAATTTTAACAAAAAAGACAAATAAGATCAGCGATAAAAAGGATGTTATCTTATGTAAAAATTGTAAAACTCCTAAACCAGACGTTCTTGAAAGTCCATACTATGTACAAGAAGTGAAAATTAATAATGGCATCATTGGTAGTCCCCCTAGAACAGAAATTCGACAGAAAAATGCAAAAAGTTATGGGAAAAATCATCATCTAGGTCCCCCTAAAACTAATCAAAGAAACAATAGATTACAAGGATGCCAGGGTGCTTTAGCTCACGAAAATGAAAGTATCAACCGATTACTTCAATATGAAGGTATAAAAAAATATGTGGAAATGTTGGACTTGGCCCAATTGAGTTCAAGCCATCTAGGAATAAATAATTTGCTTTTGGACAGACTTTCCCCACAAACTGCAGATATGATCAATCATGCCCTTCAGAATGACGAACCATGGCTTACGCAACCAAACAGATCAGTCGGAATTAATATATTTGATGGGAATATGATCCTTGAATCTGGCAAGCTATCCAAACAACATTTAAACAGAACTGAAGGTGCTGTACCCATTATTAAAATGGCGTCTCATGATCACTCAGGAAATTTGAATACAAAATATAACATGCCTTCTTTTAATTCTAATGAATCAATCTCAGAAGACCCTTTTACATTGATCACGAACAATAGTATTCTATTGAGCATGGCCAGAAATGAACAACAGGATCAGACTGACAGTGACGAATCTGGTTCAGAAACTTCTTCTAAACAAGGAGTTTTGATTTGGGAAGTTCCTGATTCTCATGAGATGGAGGAAAATCGAAATGAAATTCGTGAAAACAATAAAACAGACAAAAAAGAAATCATGCCTGTTACTAATGGTGACCAAGATAGTGAAAACAATAAAACAGACAAAAAAGAAATCATGCCTGTTACTAATGGTGACCAAGATGGACATGCTTTTGAAGTTCATGAAGTTTTAAATGAACATCTCGTAAATTTTGATCATCAGGATGGGGTCAATGATGAATTTTCATCTTCCAAGGTTATTGAGGAAAAATATGATGAACCTTATAAAAACAATGAAACAGACAAAGAAGAATTTGGACAAGATGAGCACCCTTCCAATCAAGAAGTTTTGAAGTTGCTTATTAAAGCTTTTGATGAGAGTCCAGATATCTCGGAGAGTAACCAAGATGAAGAGATTTTAATGAAATATTTTGAAGATGACCAAGAAACAATACAAACAGTTGGAGAAGGCCCTGAGCCACATTTACCTATTAGCTCTGGAATTGAAGTATTTTCCGTACAGTTTCCTTCAATCAGTACACATTTTGTTGGAGATTATAGTGACGATAAACGGGAAAAGGAATACCTTGAAAAATTGAAAAAGGACATAGAAAAGAAATCAACTGGGGCTATGCTCGGAATGAGCAAATACTTTGTCGACATATTGAGCTTGCATAAATATCTGCGCTATTTTAACCGAAAAGAACTCTTCAAGCACTAATAAACAACCATTACACGGTACAGAGTAACAAACGCATGTAGTATTTCTTTGTACAAAAAATCTGTACAAAATTTGACACTAAAACAATTGGTGTAACAGAGGTCTTGAATGCAAATGAGAAAGTTGGTATAAATTTCGTATGCAAATATCATGGCACACCTCGCCGGTGGAGTTCAAACATTCACAATTCACATCAAGGTGCTGATGGTTTGATGAATCAGTATTTTCAGACTCAACTTCATCAAGACATCGAGTTTATGCAAACATTTAGGTACTTCTCTCAAGTCATCAACTTGGATATTTACTTTTATCAAGTCATGAATGTAATCCAGTCATTCTTTGTAATTACTCTCTAATGAAAGAACTTGACTCCCCCGCACTCTATGACCTGGATCACTCTCGTTTCACTTTCGATCTCAAACCAGTTGTTTGTGTTTTGAATCTTGAAGATCGTTTTACTGATATTATACCACAGGTTACCTCAGGAGAAGACACTATGTTCTTGTGCTCTTGTGGGTGTTCAATTCATATACATTAAGGTCTTCTAGTTGGTGGGTATTCATTACCTAGTTGTACGACTCTGTACGAGGTACCTAATCATGATGTCGGATTACCATGTACTAACATAATATTACCCATGTAAAATTTGTATATGGTACTAGCCGAAATCCTTAAGGCATGGCCGTTCATGTCACTCATCCATTTAGTGGTCTTGCTCGGCGTAGCTTAACAAATACGAACCGGAAAATAGCCTATTACCTTCACGGGAGTGCAAGCAATAAGTTGACAAAGTTTCATAGCAATCGGATGAGCGGTTTGGCCAGGCATAAAGTTCGAACAAACAAACAAACACACACACATTCATTTTTCTATATTAGATGATGAGTTACCTATAATTATAATGCATTTGAGGTAGGTACATAATACTGCAAGTGCAAAGCAAATTTCGGTTTTCTTGACGCATCCATAAAATCAGACCAAAATTCAATAACCCCATTGAATTTGACGAAGTGCTTCTATATAACCTGAATATCAAAATCAAAAGAGATTAGGGCATTTAGGTAAACATAATTAATCTCAGCTTGAACAAGCAAGCAGTTGTCCATAGTTTTTATGACATTCTCGTTAAAGAATAAGAGAGAAAGTACCTCATCTACTCTTAATATTACTCTAAACGTGTCCTCGGTGTTACTAGTGGGCATTTCTAAAGATTCAATCTTAATTAGAAAAGACAAGACGTCTAAAGTTTTGAAGGTTTTGTAGTGGTCGATGTAACGGGGAACTTGGTTGACTTAGCACATCCACTAACAAATTAATTTATAAAACAATTTGCCCCTACGTATCTGTAGATATTTGGTTTTGTAGTGGTCGATGTAACGGGGAACTTGGTTGACTTAGCACATCCACTAACAAATTAATTTATAAAACAATTTGCCCCTACGTAGGTATCTGTAGATATTTAATCAAACGGTGAAGGATGCGACAGTTTTTCAAAGAACACTCATGTTAAGACACGTCAAGTGTGACTGATATACGAATGGGTGATCGTATGTAGGTACAGGAAATGTGTTGCTGGCAAAATCCATTTACATCGTCAGGCATATACTCCTGACATCGATTGGATCAAGTGGGCCTGTGGGTGAATTTCATAATTATTGCTTGGGCGACCAAAGTGCCATTTACATATTTGCCATTGAGCCTATCAAGGATAACAAATTCAACTAGAATCTCTGGGCTGTGGGATTAAATCTGATCACCATTTACATATTTGCCATTGAGCCTATCAAGGATAACAAATTCAACTAGAATCTCTGGGCTGTGGGATTAAATCTGATCATCTTTAAAACCACAATCATGTTTGAAAACTGATGTGTGGTATTGCGGTTTCACGCATTAATTATGGTTTCTGTGTAGACATTGAGTTAGTAGTAACTATACAAAACACAGATAGGATGTTTCATATAAATGTTTGCGAAATTTTCGTTCTGCTGGATAGGTACATACGCGTAGAATACATAGATTGAGTTAGTAGTAACTATACAAAACACAGATAGGATGTTTCATATAAATGTTTGCGAAATTTTCGTTCTGCTGGATAGGTACATACGAGTAGAATACATAGATGTATCTGATGAGAAAATATTAATTTACATAAATGTATGTACATGTTATCTTCTATGTCCCAACCTGGCTCATCTTCCCTCACCCATGTAATTAAATGTGTATTTAATAACTACGTACCCTTAGGCTTGAGGACAAGGCTGAATTAGATTTAGCACATGATTATTTATCACATGAAACAGTTAATTTATACCCAATAAATGTACCTGTTAAAAAGGGGTGCTTTTTTGTGCCTCTATGTATATCCAAGACCATTCTGACCTCGGCTAAGGCAAAACTTGAATACTTTATTTATAGCTTTATACTATAACTCTCATTGAGTTTTAGGTTACCCTTTTTTCCTTAACATTGAAGATAATGTGGTGGTCCCGTAGCCCGTAAAAAGGACGGGTCACCCACTATGGTACACCATAACATTAGTAGATAGAATCACTTCTTCAGAAATATATCAGCTTCCTAGCACATCCAAACTGACTCATTGATCATGATAAAATTATTATTGATTACCAATCAAACGTTTCTGACTCGAGAGCACAACTACCACTAGTACCACTATGTCCACTATCAGACAAAATGTCGTCTAGACAAACAATCCAGGGTTTAGTTAGACCTGAACGGTTCAGTTCAGTAAATGTTCAGCGTTCACTCAAGTCTCTGAAAGTTACTGCCTTGGGCATGACCTAGATTAACCACACTGGGTCAATGTCAGAGGCATCCGAGAACATAGTAGAACTTTGAGACTCATTATGTTACTATGCACTACTGTACTCTGAATATCTACACTATGGGAAGTAAAAGTGTTCTCTCTGAACCACATTGGTAAGTTTTGAGAATGTGTTAAGAGAGGACAGCGGGTTATTATCATGATTGTAGTAAGTTGGTATGTCTGAACTTGACCTGTAACCTTGATCTACGTATAGTTACTTAGGTCTGAAGTGTGAGTCTTGAAATCTTGTCAAGATTTACACATCTTTCTTTACCGGATATGAAAAGCTCAACGCTGCTTAACTTTAGTGCTAATCTAGTTCTAGCGAAAATCAAACGTAAATTTGGGCTACACATATTGGTTTGTACTTTGCAGTGACAGATATTGGTTTGTGGGTACTTTGTAGTGACTGATGTCATTCGTCAAGTGTAGCATCAGAGGAGGGTTTTAGGAACTAAAGGTGGTTTCGACTGGAATAGCAGTCCCCATTACAGGTAGGTAAATCTTACTGTTTATTGATCGTTGGTAAATGTTGTTATTATATTTGATCTCGCTGGCCAGAGATGGAAGGAGTGAAGTGGTTATGAACATTACTTTCACTGCATATTAGCAGCTGATACAGATTGATACAGGTACTTGTTCAATATTCAATGTTTTAAATTCAATTTTTAAATAAATATTGTAACTTAATTAAAATGCCACGAGCTATACAAAGTGGACTTCTTGGGGGAAAGATCTATTGCGACGCAGAGTGAGCAGAGTTTGTCATCTTTTAGTTCTGTTTAAACTGTTGGCATAGTGGAACTACGATAGTTAGAACTGTACTGTCTCGAGTTGTGTATTCTATTTCGTATCTAATCTTTGTGCGTGTAAGAGAAAATCGAACTCTTTCACTCTCTACTCCAGCTTCTCCATAGAAATCTGAAGTCCAGAAGTGAAATCAATCCAATATTTCCACGATCTTCGATCAAAAAAGACGGAAACAACAAACCCGTATATTGATTATCTCTGGATTTTTGACACCCACAGAGTGACGTGTAAGTATCTTCATGATATCTGTATCTATATAACAACTGGAATACCTACTTTTAA
Source organism: Diaphorina citri (assembly GCF_000475195.1). Classification (NCBI taxonomy): domain Eukaryota; kingdom Metazoa; phylum Arthropoda; class Insecta; order Hemiptera; family Psyllidae; genus Diaphorina; species Diaphorina citri. The sequence goes on along the minus strand of NW_007378870.1, from coordinate 4,132 downwards.
TCTAATAGCTAGTCAAATTCCGATATTCACCGGTAACAGTTGAATCCTCATATTCTTTCAACCCTTACTAGGCTTTTACTTTTCCGCCCCGCCATGTCAAGAAAGTTTGACCGCGGTAGTTGTAGAGAGACAACTACAAATGACGGTATTGTATACCAAAACGTCCTCCATCACCAACACCAATATCTCCCACACAAGACGGAGGGAGTATTGTGCTATTGTGCAGCAACTCACCCATTCTCCGAGACCACAGGGAGCTGGGCGGTGTCAACAATACTTTCCCCTCAACACAATAAACTTCTGGTTGTGTAAGGAACACCATAACACCTCATCATCTGCGCTCAAGGGCGTAGAAAGCTCGCCAGGTACTTTCTCTTTCGTTTGGCCTTTAGGTGTTGAACATATGTATACAGGATCCTCTCAGACCGTGATCTCATTGTTACTGTTTAGTGCCTCATCACTCCTTACTATTTCCATGTAATCTTAGGATTCGTAGGTTCATTAGGGTTTAGATAAGATGAAGAACATCGTAATAGAATGTTAAGAACAAACATAGATATTAATACCCATTTCAGAAGTAGGTAATTCTATTGCCTAACTATTATTAGGTATTGCAATCTACAACCTTCTTTTGGAGCTTTTCATCTAGGGTCAAGGACTATTTAGGAAAAATGAATCCGTTTTCAAGCTCATTGTTTGATGAAGGTTTATCGTCACTGTATTACTGATGTGACGGGTTTTGCCCTTCATTCGGCGACAAGCTACCTTCCTCACTTTCACTTCAGCCAGCCTGAGTGGGGCCGGGAAAAGCCAGACGTGATTGCCCAGATCAAAATATCACCAAGACCTGCCAGATATCCACTTGAGATTCGAGTCTCACCCAGTATTTCTTATCAGTCAGACCACTTTCGTTGGAACGAACTTAAAATCTCGGCAATCCCTCCCACTGGACTGTTATCTATGAACTGTGTCTACATGGTCATTATGATGCATTCAAAAGTACAAACTATCCGAGATGATTGGCAACAACTCGCAACGACCTTCATCCCAACCGGTTTACCTTCGAGTTGGATTCTGGCTATCTTAGAGGAGATTTTAAAATTATAACTTCTAGATCTATAGGTACCAGTATCGATGACAAAGAGAAAAAGTTTTGATTAACGTAATTGTATGCCTTATGGTGTGAGGTGTTATGGACATGATTCAACAGCAATCATGTAATCCTGGGGAGAACTTGGAACTTTATTGGAGAATGACGTTATTATACTTATTAGGTAGAAGGGAGATCAGATGAGTAAGCACCATAAAGTTAACTGCAAGCAACTGATCAAGGTGTTCTTTCAAATCTCTCTGGGACCGGACCAGCATTATAAGTGGGTAGATCCAGTAATCAGACTACACTTTTCTCATCAGGTTTTTAGATTCACTCTGCGTTATCTTCTTCTTCTTCTTCTTCTTCTTCTTCTTCTTCTTCTTCTTCAACCACATCTTTTCCCACTCAAGTAGAGTCGACATTTTTCATCAACTTCTTCCATGTGTCAAAATTTAAAATGTCAAAACAAGGATCTTACCTCCTAGACATGCTGTCAGCGAGTGTATGAGAATTGCCAGCAATAAGGGATGAATAGCGGCCATCACCGCCCCTAAACAGCCCTGGATACGCCACGGTAACTACTGTGGTCTGAAACATCAAACAAGGTTATTCGATTACAAAAGGCACCATTAGAGTTAAATAAGACTTGTAAGTCTAAATGAGCTACCAGCGTAGGTACCTACCTATGAGTACCTTATTATAAGTAGGCATCTGTTACACCTTTATTACCTATTGGCTTTTCCTCTTTGAGTAAATACTTTAATGTCGATTATCTAAGGATTCCAAGGTACATACATGATGAAAAATCAAGCATAAATGCATAATCTAATAATACCTATAGGTTATGTATTCCTGATGGTTCAAAACAAAACAACATAAAACCCATTGTGTACAAATTCAAAATAAAATGGATAACCAACCAAAGCATCATTCATTCTGAAAGTTATGATGTGAAAACCTTTACCATTGACAATGCTTTAAAGTGACACACATTAGCTCACAGTTAACCAGTGACATCCTAACACTATTACCTACTAGATAGGTACCTGCCTGTTTATGTACCTACCTCAGAGGTCTAAAAATAATGGTCCTTGCTCAACTAAAAACAAGCAGGGTCCGTCCCTCCGGGAATTTTCAGCCCGTAGTGATTAGAAAAAATCAGTACCTAGCCAGCAATAAGGGATGAATAGCGGCCATCACCGCCCCTAAACAGCCCTGGATACGCCACGGTAACTACTGTGGTCTGAAACATCAAAAAAGGTTATTCGATTAAAAAAGGCACCATTATAGTTAAATAAGACTTGTAAGTCTAAATGAGCTACCACCGTACCTATGAGTACCCGCCCCTAAACAGCCCTGGATACGCCACGGTAACTACTGTGGTCTGAAACATCAAACAAGGTTATTCGATTACAAAAGGCACCATTATAGTTAAATAAGACTTGTAAGTCTAAATGAGCTACCAGCGTACCTATAAGTACCTTATTATAAGTAGGCATCTGGTACACCTTTATTATTGGCTTTTCCTCTTTGAGTAAATACTTTCATGTCGATTATCTAGGGATTCCAAGGTACATACATGATGAAAAATCAAGCATAAATGCATAATCCAATAATACCTACTTGAGTATTCCTCGTACACCTTTATTATTGGCTTTTCCTCTTTGAGTAAATACTTTCATGTCGATTATCTAGGGATTCCAAGGTACATACATGATGAAAAACCAAGCATAAATGCATAATCTAATAATACCTATAGGTTATGTATTCCTCATGGTTCAAAACAAAACAACATGAAACTCATTGTGTACAAATTCAAAATAAAATGAGATGGTTCAAAACAAAACAACATAAAACCCATTGTGTACAAATTCAAAATAAAATGGATAACCAACCAAAGCATCATTCATTCTGAAAATTATGATGTGAAAACCTTTACCATTGACAATGCTTTAAAGTGACACACATTAGCTGACAGTCAACCAGTGACATCCTAACACTATTACCTACTAGATAGGTACCTGCCTGTTTATGTACCTCAGAGGTCTAAAAATAATGGTCCTTGCTCAACTAAAAAAAGATAATCGAATCATAATTACTAACTCTGTTTAGGAAATTTAGTCAATTACCTACATAGCTAAATTTGTTTATAATGAGCTGGCTATTACTATAGTGCGGCATGAGGATATTGCTTTTCTAAAAATAACCAAAAAAAAAAAAAAAAATGTAGGAAATGAACGTAATGATGCTGATGATTACTAGAAAGAGTAATGCGGACTTGTGGACCAGGTTACAATAGAGTACCTACTCCAGTACCGCTAACCGTTACCCACAATAGACTGTAAACACAACTGTTAACCTATTTCTACCTCAAATGAAACTGACCTAAGAAATGATGGTTCCTTTGAAATCTTCAAAGAACTTGGTCCTGTATACTCAGTATACTACAAAACAAATGAAACACGAACTATTGAAATGGGATGATAAATAAACACCTAAACAGACATAGTACATTGCTTTGCCAGATAATTGCTCGTACATTGCTTTGTCAGATAATTTACATGTCAGTCAGATCTCAGATTGAGGATACTGTACGTTGTATCAAGGAGATTTTTTTACAGGAAAACATCAAAGTACCCAGATAATAGATCTCAGATTGAGGATACTGTACGTTGTATCAAGGAGATTTTTTTACAGGAAAACATCAAAGTACTAATGAATACTGAATATGATCGATTGAAAAGGAAGAGAAATCAGAATCACTACGTAAGGCATTCTTCATCCATCATAATATTGAAACAAATCTGAAAAGGAAGAGAAATCAGAATCACCACGTAAGGCATTCTTCATCCATCATAATATTGAAACAAATGATGCTGCGCTCAATGGGTTAAACTATAGAAAGTCATTTGTCACGAGAAACAGACCTAGTCTTGAGGATAACTGTTTTTCAAACACACATACAATAGTGATAATGATTCTCTCATTATAGTCATTATACAATAAGAAGAGGAACATTGTTCGTTTATCTTTTGGATG